>NW_027203282.1:1002500-1265000 GCF_024711535.1 Dipodomys merriami | reverse complement strand
GTGAGGGTGAGGGTTAGGGTTAGGGTTAGGTTTAGGGGTACAGTTAGGGGTAGGGTGAGGGTTAGGGTTAGGGTTAGGTTTACGGTTAGGGTTAGGGTTATGGTTAGGGTTAGGGTTAGGATTAGGTTGAGGGTGAGGGTGAAGGTTAGAGTGAGGGTTAGTTTTAGGGTGAGGTTTAGATTTAGTGTGAGGTTTAGGTTTAGGGTTAGGGTGAGGGTTAGGTTTAGGGTGAGGGTTAGGGTGAGGGTGAGGGTGAGGGTTTCGGTTAGGGTGATGGTTTGGTTTAGGATTAGGGTGAGTGTTAGTGTTAGGGTGATGTTTAGGGTGAGGTTGAGTGTTAGGGTGAGGGTGATGGTTTGCGTGTGGGTGAGGGTTAACCTGTGGGAGATGGTTAGGTTTAGGGTGAGGGCTAGGGTTTGTGTGAGTGTTAGGGTTAGGGTTAGAGTGAGGAAAAGTGTTTGATTGAGGGTTAGTGTGAGGGTGAATGTTTTGGTGAGGGTGAGGTTTAGGTTGTGTGTGAGGGTTCGGATTAGGTCAGTGTTAGGAAGATGGTGAGGGTTAGGGTGAGGGTTTGGCTTTGGCTTAGGGTTAGCGTTAGAGTGAGGGTTAGGGTTAGTGTTACGGTTAGAGTGAGGGCTAGGGTGAGCTTTAGGTTTAGGGTTAGGGTGAGGGTGAGGATTAGAGTTAGGGTTAGTGTGAGGGTTAGGGTGAGGGTGAAGGTAAGGGTTAGCAATACTTTCAGGGTGAGTTTTAATTTTAGGGTTTGGGTTAGGGTGAGGGCTAGGGTGAGGGGGAGTGTTAGGGATAGGGTGAGGGATATGGTGAGGATTAGGTTTAGGGTTAGGGTGAGGGTTTTACTGAGGTGTAGGTTCAGTGTTTGGGTGAGGTTTAGGTTTAGTGTGAGGGTTAGGTTTAGGTTTAGGGTTAGGGTTAGGGTGAGGGTAAGGTTTAGGGTGAGTTTTAGGGTGAGGGTGAGGGTGAGGCTTTCGGTTAGGTAAGGTTTAGGATTGGGGTTAGGGTGAGGGTGAGGGTTAGGGTGAGGGTTTGGGTTAGGGTGACGGTTAGGTTTATGGTTAGGGTGAGTGTTAGGGTTAGGGTGATGTTTAGGGTGAGGTTGAGTGTTAGGGTGAGGGTGATGGTTCGGGTGTGGGTGAGGGTAAAGGTGTGGAAGAGGGTTGGGTTTAGGGTGAGGGTTAGGGTTTGTGTGAGTGTTAGGGTTAGGGTTAGGGTAAGGAAAAGTGTTAGGGTGAGGTTTAGTGTGAGGGTGAGTGTTTTTGTGAGGGTGAGGGTTAGGGTGTGGGCGAGGGTTAGGGTTAGGTGAGTGTTAGGATGACGGTGATGTTTAGGGTGAGGGTTTGAGTTTGGGTTAGGGTTAGCGTTAGGTTGAGGGTTAGGGTTAGGGTGAAGGTTATGTTGGGGATGAGGGTTAGGGTTAGCATTAATTTTAGGATGAGGTTTAAGCTTAGGGTTTGGGTTAGGGTGAGGGCTAGGGTGAGGGTGAGTGTTAGGGATAGGGTGAGGGATATCGTGAGGATGAGGTTTATGGTTAGTTTGATAGTTAGGCTGAGGTGTAAGTTTAGTGTTAGGGTGAGGTTTAGGTTTTGTGTGAGGATTAGGTTCAGGGTTCGGATTAGGGTGAGGGTTAGGGTTAGGGTGAGAGTGAGGATTAGGGTTAGAGTGAGTGTTATGGTGAGGGCTAGTGTGAGGGTGAGGTTTATGGTTAGGGTTAGGGTAGGGTGAGAGTGAGGGTTAGGATTAGGAATAGGTTGAGGGTTAGGCTTAGGGTTAGTGTTAGAGTTAGGTTTAGGGTTATTGTTAGGGTTAGGGTTACCGTAAGGGTGAGGGTGAGGGTTAGGGTGAGCATTAGGGTTAGGGTGAGGGTGAGGTTTAAGGTTAGGTATAGGGTTAGGGTTAGGGTTAGCTTTGGGGTAAGGGTTAGTGTTAGGGTGAGGGTTAGGGTTAGGGTGAGTGTTAGGGTGAGGGTGAGGGTTAGGGTTAGGTTTAGGATTAGGGTTAGGGTTAGGGTGAGAGTGAGGGTTTATTGTTAGGTTTAGGGTTAGTGTTAGGGTTATTGTTAGGGTTAGGGTTAGGGTGAATGTGAGGGTGAGGGTTAGGATTAGGGTTACGTTTAGGGTGATTGTGAGGGTGAGGTTTAGGGTTAAGATAATTGTTAGGGTAAGGGTTAGGATTGGGTTAGTGTTAGGGTGAGGGTTAGGGTTTGGTTTAGTGTTAGGGATAGGGTTATTGTTAGGTTTAGGGTTAGGGTTAGCGTGAGGGTTAGGGTTAGGGTTATTGTTAGGCTTAGGGTTAGGGTTAGGGTGAGATTGAGGGTGAAGTTTAGGGTTAGGGTTAGGGTGAGGTTTAGGTTCAGGTTTAAGGTTAGGGTTATTGTTAGGGTTAGGTTTAGGGTTAGGGTGAGGGTAAGGGTGAGGGCTATGGTTAGGGTGAGGTCTAGGGTGAGGGTGAGGGTTTCGGTTAGGTAAGGGTTAGGTTTAGGGTTAGGGTGAGTGTTAGGTTTAGGTTGATGTTTAGGGTGAGGTTGAATGTTAGGGTGAGGGTGATGGTTCGGGTGTGGGTGAGGGTTAACGTGTGGGAGAGGGTTAGGTTTAGGGTGAGGGTTAGGGTTTGTGTGAGTGTTAGTGTTAGTGTTAGGGTGAGGAAAAGTGTTAGGGTTAGTGTTAGTGTGAGGGTGAATGTTTTGGTGAGGGTGCGGGTTAGGCTGTGGGTGAGGGTTAGGGTTAGGTGAGTGTTAGGATGACGCTGAGGGTTAGGGTGAGGGTTTGGGTTTGGGTAAGCGTTAGCGTTAGGGTGAGGGTTAGGGGTAGTGTTAGAGTTACAGTGAGGGCTAGGGTGAGATTTAGGTTTAGGGTGAGGGTGTGGGTTAGGATTACGGTTAGGGTTAGTGTTAGGATGAGGGTTAGGGTTAGCATTACTTTTAGGGTGCGGTTTAATTTTAAGGTTTGGTTTAGGGTGAGGGCTGGAGTGAGGGTGAGTGTCAGGTGTGAGGGTGAGGGATATGGTGAGGATTAGGTTGAGGGTTAGGGTGAGGGTTAGACTGAGGGGTAGGTTTAGTGTTAGGGTGAGGTTTAGGTTTAGTGTGAGGGTTAGGTTTAGGGTTAGGGTTAGGGTTAGTCTGAGGTTTAGGGTTAGGGTTAGGGTGAGGGTAATTGTTAGGGTGAGGTTTAGGGTGAGGGTGAGGGTGAGTGTTTCGGTTAGGTAAGGTTTAGGATTGGGATTAGGGTGAGGGTGAGGGTTAGGGTGAGGGTTTGGGTTAGGGTGATGTTTAGGTTTAGGGTTCGGGTGAGTGTTAGGGTTTGGGTGATGTTTAGGGTGATGTTGAGTGTTAGGGTGAGGGTGATGTTTCAAGTGTGGGTGAGGGTTAAGGGGTGGGAGAGGGTTAGGTTTAGGGTGAGGGTTAGGGTTTGTGTGAGTGTTAGAGTTAGGGTTAGCATGAGGAAAAGTGTTAGCGTGTGGGTTAGTGTGAGGGTGAGTGTATTGGTGAGGGTGAGGGTTAGGGTGTGGGTGATGGTTAGGGTTAGGTGAGTGTTAGGATGACGGTGACGGTTAGGGTGACGATTTGAGTTTGGGTTAGGGTCAGTGTTAGGGTGAGGGTTAGGTTTAGTGTTAGGGTTAGTCTGAGGGCTAGGGTAAGAGTTAGGTGAAGGGTTAGGGTGAGGGTTAGGATTAGGGTTATGGTTAGAGTGAAGGTTAGGGTGGGGATGAGGGTTAGGGTTAGCATTAATTTTAGGGTGAGGTTTAAGTTTAAGATTTGGGTTAGGGTGAGGGCTAGGGTTAGGGTGAGCGTTAGGGATAGGGTGAGGGATATTGTGAGGATTAGGGTCATGGTTAGGGTGATGGTTAGTCTGAGGTGTAGGTTTAGTGTTAGGGTGAAGTTTAAGTTTAGTGTGAGGTTTTTGTTTAGGGTTCGGATTAGGATGAGGGTTAGGGTTAGGGTTAGTGTTAGGGTGAATGTCAGGATTAGGGTTAGAGTGAGTGTTAGGGTGAGGGTTACGGTTAGGGTTAGGGTGAGGGTGAGGGTTAGGGTTAGGGTTAGGGTGAGGGTTAGGTTTAGGGTTATTGTTAGGGTTAGGGTTAGGGTGAGGGTGAGGGTGAGGGTTAGGGTTAGGGTTAGGGTTAGGTTTAGGGTGAGTGTGAGGGTAAGGTTTAGGGTGAGTGTGAGGGTGAGGTTTAGGGTTAATGTTAGGGTTAGGTTTAGGGTTATTGTTAGGGTTAGTGTTAGGGTGAGGGTGAGGGTTAGGGTTAGGGTTAGGGTTAGGTTTAGGGTGAATGTGAGGGTGACCTTTAGGTTTACGATAATTGTTAGGGTTAGGATTAGGCTGAGGGTTAGTGTGAGGTTGAGGGTATGGGTGAGGATTTGTGTTAGGTTTAGGGTTAGGGTTAGGGTGAGGCTTAGGGTTAGTGTAAGTGTTAGGGTTAGGATTAGGTTTAGGGTTAGGGTGAGGGTAAGGATTATCATGAAGGTTAGTGTAAGGGTGAGGGTTAGGGTTTGCATTAGGCTTAGCGTTAGGGTTATTGTGAGGGTTAGGGTTAGAGGTAGAGTGAGGGTGAGGGTGAGGTTGAGGGTGAGGGTGAGGGTTAGGGTTAGGGTTAGGTTTAGGATGAGGGTGAGGGTTAGGGTTAGGGTTAGGTTTAGGATGAGGGTGAGGGTTAGGTTTAGGCTGAGTGTTAGGTTTAGTGTGAACGTTAGGGTTAGGTTTAGGGTTAGGGTTAGGTTGAAGGTAAGGGTTTGAATGAGTGTTAGGCTGAGAGTGGGGTTTAGGTTTAGCGTGAGTTTTAAGGTGAGGGCGAGGGTGAGGGTGAGGGTTAGGGTTAGGTTTAGTGAAAGGGTGAGGGTGAGGTTTAGGGTTAGGATTAGTTTGAGGTTATGGTGAGGGTTGGGGATAGGGTGAGGGTTAGGGTTAGGGTTATTGATAGATTTAGGATTATTGTTAGGGTTAGGGTTAGAGTGAGGGTTCAGTTTAGGGTTAGGTTAAGGGTTAGGGTTAGGGTGATGATTAGGGTGAGGGTGAGGGTTAGGGTGAGGATGAGGGTTTTGGTGAGGGTGAGGGTTTTGGTGAGGGTGAGGGTTAGGGTGTGTGTGAGTGATAGTGTTAGGATGAGGGTTAGGATGATAGTGAGGGTTAGGGTGAGGGTTCCGGTTGGGGTTATTGTTAGGGTTAGGGTTAGGGTGAGGGTAAGGGTGAGGTTGAGTGTTACGGTTAGCGTTAGGTTTAATGTGAGTGTGACGGTGAGGGTTATGGTTAAGATAATGGTTAGAGTTAAGCTTAGCATGAGGGTTAGTGTGAGGGTGAGGGTGAGGGGTTCGGTTAGGTAAGGGTTAGGTTTAGGGTGAGGTTTAGGGTGAGTGTTAGGGTTAGGGTGAGGGTTAGGGTTAGGGTTAGGTTAAGGGTTAGAGTTAGCGTGATGATTAGGGTGAGGGTGAGGTTGAGGGTAAGGGTGAGGGTGAGGCTGAGGGTTAGGGTTAGCATTAGGGTTAGGGTTAGGGTTAGCGTGAGGGTTAGGGTTAGAGTTAGGGTGAGGGTGAGGGTGAGGTTGAGGGTGAATGAGGATTAGGCTTAGGGTTAGGGTTATGGTTAGGTTTATTGTTAGGGTTAGGGTTAGGGTGAGGGTGAGGTTGAGGGTTAGGGTTAGGGTTAGGTTGAGGGTGAGGGTGAGGGTTAGGGTTAGGTTTAGGGTTAGGGTTAGGGTTAGGTTTGGGGTGAGGGTTAGGGTTTGGGTGAGTGTTAGGGTGAGGCTGAGGGTTAGGGTTAGGGTTAGGTTTAGGATTAGGTTTAGCGTTAAGATGAGGGTGAGGGTTAGTGTTAGGTTTAGGGTTAGGGTTATGGTTATTATGAGGGTTAGTGTTAGGGTGAGGGTGAGGTTGAGGTTTAGGTTTAGGGTTAGGTTTAGGGTGATTGTGAGGTTGAGGGTTAGGGTTAAGTTAATGGTTAGGGTAAGGGTTAGGATTAGGGTTTGTGTGAGGGATATGGTTAGGGTTATTGTTAGGCTTAGGGTTAGGGTTAGGGTGAGATTGAAGGTGAGGATGAGGGTTAGGGTTAGGGTGAGGTTTAGGTTTGGATTTAGGGTTAGGGTTATTGTTAGTGTTACGTTTAGGGATAGGGTGAGATGAGGGTGAGGGTTAGGGTTAGGGTTAGGGTTAGGGGTAGGGGTAGGGGTAGGGTTAGGGTGAGTGTTAGTGTTAGTGTGAGGGTTAGGTTTAGGTTTATGTTTAGGATTAGGGTTATTATTAGGGTTAGGGTTAGGGTTAGGGTTAGGTTGAGGTTGAGGGTGAGGGTTACAGTGAGGGTTAGGGATAGGGTGATAATTTGGGTGAGGGTGAGGGTTACGGTGAGGTGAGGGTTTTTGTGAGGGTGAGGGTTAGGGTGGGGGGAGAGTTAGGTTCAGGGTGAGGGTTAGGATGATAGTGAGGGTTAGGGTGAGAGTTAGGGTTAGGGTTATTGTTAGGGTTAGGGTTAGGGTGAGGGTAAGGGTGAGGTTGAGTGTTTGGGTTAGGGTTAGGTTTAAGGTGAGTGTGATGGTGAGGGTTAGGGTTAAGATAATGGTTAGGGTTAAGATTAGGCTGGGGGTTAGCGTGAGGGTGATGGTGAGGGTTTCGGTTTGGAAATGGTTAGGTTTAGGGTGAGGATTATGGTGAGGGTTAGGGTTAGGGTGAAGGTTAGGGTTAGAGTTAGGTTAAGGGTTAGGGTTAGGGTGATGATTAGGGTGAGGGTGAGGGTGAGGTTGAGGTTGAGGGTAAGGGTGGGGCTGAGGGTGAGGTTCAGGGTTTGCATTAGGGTTAGGGTTAGGGTTAGGGTTAGAGTTACGCTGAGGGTGAGGGTGATTTTGAGTGTGCGGGTTATAGGGTTCGGGTTTGGGTTAGGGTTCGTGTTAAGGTTAGGTTTAGGGTTAGGTTTAGGGTTAGGTTTGGGGTGAGGGTTAGGGTTAGGGTGAGGGTTAAGTTTAGGTTTTGGATTAGGGTTAGGGTTAGGGTGAGGGTGAGGGTTATTGTTAGGTTTAGGGTTAAGGTTAGGGTTATTGTTAGGGTTAGGGTTAGGGTGAGGGTGAGGGTAAGGGTTAGGTTTAGGGTTAGGTTTAGAATGATTGTGAGGGTGAGGGCTAGGGTTAAAATAATGGTTAGGGTAAGGGTTAGGATTAGGGTTAGTGTTAGGGTGAGGGTTAGGGTTAGGTTTAGGGTTAGGGTAGGGTTATTGTTAGGTTTAGGGTTAGGATTAACATGAGGGTTAGGGTTAGGGTTAGGGTTATTGTTAAGCTTAGGGTTAGGGTTAGGGTGAGAAAGATTGTGAGGTTTAGGGTTAGGTTTAGGTTGAGGTTTAGGTTTAGGTTTAGGGTTAAGGCTATTGTTAGGGTTAGGTTTAGGGTTTGGGTGAGGTTAAGGTGAGGGTTAGGGTTGGGTGAGGTTTAGGGTGAGGGTGAGGGTGAGGATTTCGGTTAGGTAAGGGTTAGGTTTAGGGTTAGGGTGAGTGTTAGGGTTAGGATGATGTTTGGGTTAGGTTGAGTGTTAGGGTGAGTGTCATGGTTAGGGTGTGGGTGAGGGTTAACCTGTGGGAGAGGATTAGTTTTAGGGTGAGAGTTACGGTTTGTGTGAGTGTTAAGGTTAGGGTTATGGTGAGGAAAAGTGTTAGGGTGAGGGTTAGTGTGAGGGTGAATACTTTGGTGAGGGTGAGGGTTAGGGTGTGGGTGAGGATTAGGGTTAGGTGAGTGTTAGGAAGACGGTGACGGTTAGGGTGAGGGTTTGGGTTTGGGTTAGCGTTAGCTTTAGGGTGAGGGTTAGGGTTAGTGTTAGGGTTAGAGTGAGGGCTAGGGTGAGGTTCAGGTTTAGGGTAAGGGTGAGTGTTTGGATTAGGGTTAGGGTTAGAGTGAGGGTTAGGTTGAGGATGAGGGTTAGGGTTACCATTACTTTTAACGTGAGGTTATTTTTAGGTTTTGGGTTAGGGTGAGGGCTAGGATGAGGGTGAGTGTTAGGGATAGGGTGAGGGATATGGTGAGGATTAGTTTTAGGGTTAAGGTGAGGGTTAGGCTGAGGGTTAGGGATAGGGTTAGGTTGAGGTTTAGGTTTAGTGTGAAGGTTATGTTTAGGCTTAGGGTTAGGGTTAGTCTGAGGTTTAGGGTTTAGGGTTAGGGTGAGGGTAATTATTAGGTTGAGGTTTAGGGTGAGGTTGAGGGTGAGGGTGAGGGTTTCGGTTAGGTAAGTTTTCAGATTGGGGTTAGGGTGAGGGTGAGGTTTAGGGTTAGGTTTAGGGTTAGGGTTGAGTGAGGGTAAGTGTTAGGGTGAGGTTTAGGGTGAGGTTGAGTGTGAGGGTGAGGGTTTCGGTTACATAAGGGTTAGGGTTAGGGTTAGGGTGAGGGTGAGGGTTAGGGTGAAGGTTTGGGTTAGGGTGACGGTTAGGTTTAGGGTTAGGGTGAGTATTAGGTTTAGGGTGATGTTTAGGGTGAGGTTGAGTGTTAGGATGAGGGTGATGGTTCGGGTGTGAGTGAGGGTTAAGGTGTGGGAGAGGGTTAGGTTTTGGGTAAGGGTTAAGGTTTGTGTGAGTGTTAGGGTTAGGGTTAGGGTGATGAAAAGTGTTAGGGTGAGGGTTTCGGTGAGGGTGAGTGTTTTGATGAGGGTGAGGGTTAGGGTGTGGATGAAGGTTAGGGTTAGGGGACTGGTAGGATGACGGTGAGGGTTAGGATGAGGGTTTGAGTTTGGGTTAGGGTTAGCGTTAGTGTGAGGGTTAGGGTTAGTGTTATGGTTACAGTGAGGGCTAGGGTAAGAGTTAGGTTAAGGGCTAGGGTGAGGGTTAGGATTACATTTAGGGTTAGGGTGAAGGTTAGGATGGGGATGAGGGTTAGGGTTAGCATTAATTTTAGGGTGAGTTTTAAGGTTAGGGATTGGATTAGGGTGAGGGCTAGGGTGAGGGTGAGTGTTAGGGATAGGGTGAAGAATGGTGAGGATTAGGGTTAGGGTTAGGGTGAGGGTTAGGCTGAGGGGTAGGTTTAGGGTTAGGGTGAGGTTTAGGTTTAGTGTGAGTGTTAGGTTTAGGGTTAGGGTTAGGGTTAGGGTGAGCATAGTGTTAGGGTGAGGGTTAGGGTGAGAGTGAGGGTTAGGGTTAAAGTGAGTGTTAGGGTGAGGGTGAGTGTTAGGTTTAGGCTGTGGGTTAGGTTTAGTGTGAACGTTAGGGTTAGGTTTAGGGTTAGGGTTAGGGTGAGGGTAAGGGTTAGGGTTAGGGTGAGGGTGAGGGTGAGGGTGAGGGTGAGGGTTTCGTTTACGTAAGGGTGAGGGTTAGGGTTAGGGTGAGGGTGTTAGGGTGAAGGTTTGGGTTAGGGTGACAGTTAGGTTTAGGGTTAGGGTGAGTGTTAGGGTTAGGTTGATGTTTAGGGTGAGGTTCAGTGTTAGGGTGAGGGTGATGGTTCGGGTGTGAGTGAGGGTTAAGGTGTGGTAGAGGGTTAGGTTTAGGGTAAGGGTTAGGGTTTGTGTGAGTGTTAGGGTTAGGGTTAGGGTGATGAAAAGTATTAGGGTGAGGGTTTCGGTGAGGGTGAGTGTTTTGGTGAGGGTGAGGGTTTGGGTGTGGATGAGGGTTAGGGTTAGGGGACTGGTAGGATGACGGTGAGGGTTAGGGTGAGGGTTTGGGTTTGGGTGTGGGTTAGGCTTAGCCTTAGGGTGAGGGTTAGGGTTAGTGTTAGGGTTAGAGTGAGGGCTAGGGTGAGGGTTAGGTTTAGTGTTAAGGTGAGGGTTAGGATTAGGGTTAGGGTTAGTGTGAGGGTTAGGGTGAGGATGAGGGTTAGGGTTACCATTACTGTTAGGGTGAGGTTTAAGGTTAGGGTTTGTGTTAGGGTGAGGGCTAGGGTGAGGGTGAGTGTTAGGGATAGGGTGAGGGATATGGTGAGCATTAGGCTTAGGGTTAGGGTGCGGGTTAGGCTGAGCTGTAGGTTTAGGGTTAGGGTGAGGTTTAGGTTTAGTGTGAGGTTTAGGTTTAGCGATAGGGCTAGGGTGAAATTTAGGCTTAGGGTGAGAGTGAGGTTTAGAATTAGAGTGAGTGTTAGGGTGAGGGCTAGTGTGAGGGTGAGGGTTAGGGTTATGGTGAGGGTGAGGATGAGGGTTAGGATTAGGGTTAGGGTGAGCGTTAGGGTTAGGGTTAATGTTAGGGTTAGGTTTAGTGTTATTGTTAGTGTTAGGGTGAGGGTGAGGTTTAGGGTTAGGGTTAGGTTTAGGCTGAGTGTGAGCGTGAAGTTTAGGGTTAAGATAATGGTTAGGGTTAGGATTAGGCTGAGGGTTAGGGTGAGGTTGAGGTTATGTGTGAGGTTTAGGGTTAGGTTTAGACTTAGGGTTAGGGTGAGGGTAAGGATTAGTTTAAGAGTTAGGGTTAGGATTAGGTTTAGGGTTAGGGTGAGGGTAAGGGTTATGGTGAGGGTTAGGGTGTGGGTGAGGGTTAGGGTTAGCATTAGGCTTAGGTTTAGGGTTAGCATGAGGTTTAGGGTTAGAGTTCGCGTGAGGGTGAGGGTGAGGTTGAGGGTGAGGGTGAGGGTTAGGGTTAGGGTTAGGTTTAGGATGAGGGTGAGAGTTAGGTATGGCTGAGGGTTAGGTTTTGTGTGAATGTTAGTGTTAGGTTTAGGATTAGGATTAGGGTAAGGGTGAGGGTTAGAATGAGTGTTAGGGTGAGAGTCAGGGTTAGGTTTACATTGAGTTTTATGGTGAGGGCTATGGTGAGGGTGAGGTTTAGGGTTAGGTTTAGGGTGAGGGTGAGGATTTGGGTTAGGATTAGGGTTAGGTTTAGTGTGAAGGTTAGGGTTAGGGTTAGGTTAAGGGTGAGGGTGAGGGTGAGATAGAGGGTTTCGGATAGGTAAGTGGTAGGGTTAGGTTGAGGTTTAGGGTGAGGTATGGGTCAGGGTGAGGGTTAAGATAATGGTGAGGGTTAAGATTAGGCTGAGGGTTACGGTGAGGGTGAGGTTGAGGGTAAGGGTTAGGGTTAGGGTTAGTGTGAGGGTTAGGGTTAGGGTAGGGTGAGGGTGAGGTTTAGGGTGAGGTTTAGGGTGAAGTGAGGTTTAGGGTGAGGGTTAGGGTTTGTGTGAATGTTAAAGTTAGGGTTAGGGTTAGGGTGAGTGTTATATTTAGGGTGAGGGTGAAGGTTTGGGTGAGGGTGAGGTTTTGGTTGTGAGGGAGGGTTAGGGTGAGTTTGAGGGTTTGTGTGAGTGTTAAAATTAGGGTTAGGGTTAGGGTGAGGTAAAGTGTTAGGGTGAGGGTGAGGGTTAGGGTTAGGGTTATTGATAGTTTTAGGGTTATTCTTAGGGTTAGGGTTAGGATGAGGGTTACGGTTAGGGTTAGGTTAAGGGTTAGGTTTAGGGTGATGATTAGAGTGAGGGTGAGGTTGAGGGTGAGGGTGAGGGTTTTGGTGAGGGTGAGGGTTAGGGTGTGTGTGAATGTTAGGGTTAGGGTGAGAGTTAGGATGATAGTGAGGGTTAGGGTGAGGGTTAGGGTTAGGGTTAGGGTAATTGTTAGGGTTAGGGTGAGGGTAAGGGTAAGGGTAAGGTTGAGTGTGAGGGTGAGGGTTAGGATTAAGATAATGGTTAGGGTTAAGATTAGCATGAGGGTGAGGGTGAGGGTGAGGTTTAGGGTGAGTGTTAGGGTTAGGGTGAAGGTTAGGGTTTGGGTTAGGTTAAGGGTTAGGGTTAGGGTGATGATAGGGTGAGGGTGAGGGTGAGGGTGAGGGTGAGGTTGAGGGTAAGGGTGAGGCTGAGGCTGAGGGTTAGATTTAGCATTAAGGTTAGGGTTAGGGTTAGCCTGAGGTTTAGGGTTAGAGTTAGGGTGAGGTTGAGGGTGAGGTTGAGGGTGAGAGTGAGGGTTAGGGTTATGTTTCGAGTTAGGATGAGGGTGAGGGTTAGGATTAGGTTTAGGGTTAGCGTTAGGGTTATTTTAAGGGTTAGGGTTAGGGTGAGGTTGATGGTGAGGGTGAGGATTAGGATTATTGTTAGGGTTAGGGTGAGGGTGAGGGTTAGGGTTAGGTTTAGGGTTAGGGTAGGTTTAGGGTTGGGGTGACGGTTAGGGTTATGTTTCGGGTTAGGGTGAGGGTGAGGGTTAGGGTTAGGTTTAGGTTTAGGGTTACGGCTAGGGATATTGTTAGGGTTAGGGTTAGGGTTAGGTTGTGGGTGAGGGTGAGGTTTAGGGTTAGGTTGAGGGTGATTGTGAGGGTGAGGGTTAGGGTTAAGATAATGGTTAGGGTAAGGGTTAGGATTAGGGTTAGGTTTGGGTGAGAGTTATGGTTAGGTTTAGGGTTAGGGGTAGGGTTATTGTTAGGTTCATTTTTAGTGTTATGGTGAGGGTTAGGGTTAGGGTTAGGGTTAGGGTTAGGGTTATTTTTAGGGTTAGGGTTAGGTTTAGGGTGAGATTGAAGGTGAGGTTTAGGATTAGGGTTAGGATGAGGTTTAGGTTTAGGGTTATATCTATGGTTAGGGTTAGGGTTATTGTGAGGGTGAGAGTTAGTGTTAGGGTTAGGTTTAGGTTGAGGGTTAGGGTTAGTGTGAGGTTTAGTTTTAGGGTGAGGGTAAGGGTTAGTGTGAGGTTTAGTTTTAGGGTGAGGGTAAGGGTTAGTGTGAGGTTTAGGGTGAGGGTGAGGGTGAGGTTTAGGGTTAGGTTTAGGATTAGGGTTAGGCTTAGGGTGAGGGTGAGGGTTAGGGTTAGGTTTAGGGTTAGGTTTACGTTTATTCTTAAGGTTACTGTTAGGGTGAGGGTGACGGTGAGGATGAGGGTTATGTTTAGGGTTAGGTTTAGGGTGATTGTGAAGGTGACGGTTAGGGTTAAGTTAATGGTTAGGGTAAGGGTTAGGATTAGGGTTAGTGTTAGGCTGAGAGTTAGGGTCAGGATTAGGGTTAGGGGTACGGTTATTGTTAGGTTTAGGGTTAGGGTTAGGGTGAGGGTTAGGGTGAGGGTTAGGGTTAGGGTTATTGTTAGGTTTAGGCTGAGTGTTAGGGTTAGTGTGAGGTTTAGGGATAGGGTGAGGGTGAAGGTAAGGTTTAGAGTGAGGTTTAACGTGAGGTTGAGAGTGAGGATGAGGGTTTCGGTTAGGTAAGTGTTAGGGTTAGGTTTAGGATGAGGGTGAAGGGTAGGGTGAGGGTTAGGGTTAGGGTGATGGTTAGGTTTAGGGTTAGGGTGAGTGTTAGGGTTAGGGTGTGGTTTAGGGTGAGGGTGCGGGGTAGGGTGAGGGTGTTGCTTCGGGTGTGGGTGAGGGTAAGGGCTTTGGAGAGGGTTAGGTATAGGGTGAGGATTAGGATTTGTGTGAGTGTTAGGGTAGGGTTAGGGTGAGGAAAAGTGTTAGGGTGACAGTTAGTGTTAGGGTGAGTGTTTTGGTGAGGGTGAGGGTTAGGGTGTGGGTCAGGGTTTGGGTTAGGTGATTGTTAGGATGACGGTGAGGGTTAGGGTGAAGGTTTGGTTTTTGGTTAGAGTTAGCATTAGGGTGAGGGTTAATGTTAGGGTTAGAGTGAGGGCTAGGGTGAGGGTTAAGTTTAGGGTTAGGGTGAGGGTTAGGGTGAGGGTTAGGATTAGGGTTAGGGTGAGGGTTAGGGTGAGGATGAGGTTTAGGGTTAGCTTTACTTTTAGGTTGATGTTTAAAGTTAGGGTTACGGTGAGGGTGAGTGTTAGGGTTAGGGTGAGGGATGTGGTGACGATTAGATTTAGGGTTAGGGTTAGGTTTAGGGTTATTGTTAGGTTTAGGTTTAGGGCGAGTGTGAGGGTGAGGGTTAGTGTTAGTGTAAGGGTTAGGGTTAGGATTAGGTTTAGGGTTAGGTTGAGGGTAAGGTTTATATTGAGGGTTAGTGTGAGGATGAGGGTTAGGGATAGGGTGAGGGTGAGGGTGAGGGTTAGGTTTAGGGATAGGTTTCGGGTTCAGGTTAGGGTTTGTCGGAGGGTGAGTATGAGGTTGAGGGTAAGGGTTAGTGTTAGGGTTAGGATTAGGTTTAGGGTGAACGTTAGGGTTAGTGGGAGTGTTAGGGCTAAGATTAGGGTTAGGGTTAGGGTGATGGTAAGGGTTAGGGTGAGGGTTATGGGGAGGGGGAGGTATAGGTTTAGTGTAAAGGTGAGGGTAAGGGTGAAGGCTAGGGTAAGGGTTAGTTTTAGGGTGAGGTTTAAGGTTATGCTTAGGGTGAGGGTGAGGGTTCAGTTTAGGTTTAGGGTGGGGGTGAGGGTTAGGGTTAGTGTTAGGATTAGGGTTAGGGTTAGGATTTGTCTGTGGGTGAGGGTGAGGTTGAGGGTGAGAGTTGGGTTTAGATTAGGGTTAGGGTGAAGTTGAGGGTGAAGTTTAGGATTACGATTAGGGTTAGGTTTAGGATTAGGGTTAGGATTAGGGTGAGGGTGAGGGTTAGGGTGAGGGTTAGGATTAGGGTGAAGTTTACGGTTAGAGTTAGGGTGAGGGTTAGGTTTAGGGTGAGGTAAAGGTGAGAGTAAGGTTTAGGATGAGGGTGAGGTTTACGGTGAGGGTGAGGGTTAGGGTATGGGTGAGGGTTAGGGTTAGGGTTAGGTTTAGGGTTATTGTTAGGGTTAGGGTTAGGGTGAGGGTTAGGTTTAGGGTGAGGGTTAGGGTGAGGGTGAGGTTTAGGGTTAGCATTAGGGTTAGGGTTAGCAAGATGTTTAGGGTTAGAGTTAGGGTGAGGGTGAGACTGAATGTTTGGATTAGGTTTAGGGTGAGGCTTAGGGTTAGGGTTATGTTTAGGGTTATTGTTAGGGTTAGGGTTAGGATTAGGGTGAGGGTGAGGTTTAGGGTTAGAGTTAGGTTTAGGGGGAGTGTGAGGGTGAGGGTTAGGGTTACGGTAATGGTTAGGGTTAGGATTAGGCTGAGGATTAGGGTGAGGGTGAGGGTGTAGTTTAGGGTTAGTGTTAGGGTTAGGGTTATTGTTAGGGTTAGGGTTAAGGTGAGGGTGAGGGTTAGGTTTACGGTTAGGTTTAGGGTGATTTTGAGGGTGAGGGTTAGGGTTAAGATAATGGTTAGGGTAAGGGTTAGGATTAGGGTTAGGGTTAGGGTGAGGGTTAGGGTGAGGGTTACGGTTAGGTTTAGGGTTAGGGGTAGGGTTATTGTTAGGTTTAGGGTTAGGGTTAGCGTGAGGGTTAGGGTTAGGGTTAGCATTAAGGTTATTGTTAGGCTTAGGCTTAGGCTTAGGGTGATATTGCTGGTGAGATTTAGGGTTAGGGTTATGGTGATGTTTAGGGTTAGGTTTAGGGTTAGGGTTAGGGTGAGGGTGAGGGTGAGGGTTAGGGGTAGGGTTTGGGGTAGGGATAGGGGTAGGGTAAGGGTGAGGTTTAGGGTTAGTGTGAGGGTTAGGTTTAGGTTTAGGGTTAGTTTTAGGGTTATTGTTAGGGATAGGGTTAGGATTAGGTTGAGGGTGAGGATGAGGGTTAGGTTTAGGGTTAGGTTTAGGGTGAGGTTTAGGGTTAGTGTGAGTTTTAGTGATTGTGTTAGGGTGAGGGTAAGGGTTAGGGTGAGGTTTAGGGTGAGGGTGAGGGTGAGGGTGAGGGTTTCGGTTACGTAAGCGTTAGGTTTAGGGTTAGGGTGTGTGTTAGGGATAGGGTGAGGTTTAGTGTTATGGTGAGGGTGATGGTTCAGGTATGGCTGAGGGTTAACGTGTGGGAGAGGGTTAGGTTTAGGGTGAGGGTTAGGGGTGTGTGAGTGTTAGTGTAAGGGTTAAGGTGAGGAAAAGTGTTAGGGTGAGGTTTAGTGTGAGGGTGAGTGTTTTTGTGAGGGTGAGGGTTAGGGTGTGGGTGAGGGTTAGGGTTAGGTGAGTGTTAGGATGACGGTAAGGGTTAGGGTGAGGGTTTGGGTTTGGGTTAGGGTTAGCTTTAGGGTGAGGGTTAGGGTTAGTGTTAGGGTTAAAGTGAGGGCTAGAGTGAGGTTTAGGTTTAGGGTTAGGGTGAGGGTTACGATTAGGGTTAGAGTTAGGGTGAGGGTTAGGGTGAGGATGAGGGTTAGGGTTAGCATTATTTTAGGGTGAGGTTTAATTTTAGGGTTTGCTTTAGGGTTAGGCTATGGTGAGGTTGAGTGTTAGGGATAGGGTGACGGATATGGTGAGGATTACATTTAGGGTTAGGGTGAGTGTTAGGCTGAGGGGTAGGTTTAGTGTTAGGGTGAGGTTTAGGTTTAGTGTGAGGGACAGGTTTAGGGTTAGGGTTAGGGTTAGAGTTAGGGTTAGTCTGAGGTTTAGGGTTAGGTTTAGGTTGAGGGTAAGGTTTAGGGTGAGGTTTAGGGTCAGGGTGAGGGTGAGGGTGAGGTTTTGGTTAGGTTAGGGATAGGGTTGGGGTTAGGGTGAAGGTGAGAGTTAGGGTGAAGGTGAGAGTTAGGGTGAGGGTTTGGGTCAAGGTGACGGTTAGGTTTAGGGTTAGGGTGAGTGTTTGGGTTAGGGTGATGTTTAGGGTGAGGTTGAGTGTTAGGGTGAGGGTGATGGTTCGGGTGTGGGTGAGGGTTAAGGTGTGGGAGAGGGTAAGATTTAGGGTGAGGGTTATGGTTTGTGTTAGTGTTTGGGTTAGGGTTAGAGTGAGGAAAAGTGTTAGGGTGAGGTTTAGTGTGAGGGTGAGTGTTTTGGTGAGGGTGAGGCTTAGGCTGTGGGTGAGGGTTAGGTTTAGGTGACTGTTAGGATGACGTTGAGGGTTAGGGTTAGGGTTAGGTTGAGGGTTAGGGTTAGGGTGAGAGTGAGGTTTAGGGTTAGAGTGAGTGTTAGGGTGAGGGCTAGTGTGAGGGTGAGGGTTAGGGGCAGGTTTAGGGTTAGGGTGAGGGTGAGGGTTGGGATTAGGGTTAGGGTTAGTTTTAGGGTTATTGTTAGGGGTAGGGTTAGGTTTAGGGTTATTGTTATGGTTAGGGTGAGGGTGAGGGTTAGGGTGAGGGTGAGGTTTAGGGTTATCATTAGGGTTAGGGTTAGCATGACAGTTAGGGTTAGAGTTAGGGTGAGCGTGCGGGTGAGTGTTAGGATTAGGGTTAGGGTGAGGGTTAGGGTTAGGGTTAGGTTTAGGGTTATTTTTAGGGTTAGGGTTAGGTTTAAGGTGAGGGTGAGGGTTAGGTTTAGAGTTAGGCTTAGGGTGAGTGTGAGGGTGAGGGTTAGGGTTACCATAATAGTTAGGGTTAGGATTAGGCTGAGGCTTAGGGTGAGGTTGTGGCTATGGATGAGGGTTAGGTTTAGGGTTAGGGTGAGGGTTAGGGTTAGTGTAAGGGTTAGGGTTAGGATTAGGTTTATGGTTAGGGTGAGGGTAAGGGTTATGTTGAGGGTTAGGGTGAGGGTGAGCTTTAAGGTTAGCATTAGGCTTAGGCTTAGGCTTAGCATGAGTGTTAGGGTTAGGGTGAGGGTTAGATTTAGGATGAGGGTTAGTGTTAGGTTTAGGCTGAGGGTTAGGTTTAGTGTGAACGTTAGGGTTAGGTTTTGGGTTAAGGTTAGGGAGAGGGTAAGGGTTAGAATGAGTGTTAAGGTGAGAGTGAGGGTTAGGTTTAGCGTGAGTTTTAAAGTGAGGGCTAGGGTGAGGGTCAGGATTAGGGTTAGGTTTAGGGTTAGGGTGAGGTTGAGGTGTAGGGTTAGGGTTAGAGTGAGAATTAGGTTTAGGGTTAGGGTTAGGGTGAAGGTTAGGGTGAGGGTGAGGGTTATGGTTATTGTTAGGATTAGAGTTAGGGTTAGGGTTATTGTTAGTGTTAGGGTGAGGTTGAGTGTTAGGGTTAGCGTTAGGTTTAAGGTGAGTGTGGGGATGAGGGTTATGGTTAAGATAATGGTGAGGGTTAAGATTAGCCTGAGGGTCAGGGTGAGGTTGAGGGTGAGGGTAAGGGTTAGGGGTAGTGTTAGTGTTAGGGTTAGGGTTAGTGTAAGGGTTAGGGTTAGGGTTAGGGTTAGGGTGAGGGTAAGGGTTAGGGTGAGGGTTAGAGTGAGGGTTTCAGTTAGGTAAGGGTTAGGGTTAGGGTGAGGTTTAGGGTTAGGGTTAGGGTTAGGTTGACAGTTAGGGTTAGGTTAGGGTGAGCGTTAGGTTTAGGGTGATGTTTCGGGTGAGGGTGAGGGTTAGGGTGAGTGTTAGGGTTTGTGTGAGTGTTAAAGTTAGGGTTACGGTTAGGGTGAGGAAAAATGTTAGGGTGGGAGTTACGGTGAGGGTTAGGGCTAGTCTTAGGTTGAGCGTTAGGGTTAGTTTGAGGGTTAGGGTGAGGGTTAGGGTTAGGATGATGTTTAGGGTTAGGGTTATTTTTAGGTTTAGGGTTATTGTTAGGGTTAGGGTTAGGGTGAGGGTTACAGTTAGGGTTAGGTTAAGGGTTAGGGTTAGGGTGATGATCAGGGTGAGTGTGAGGGTTAGGTTAAGGGTTAGGGTTAGGGTGATGATCAGGGTGAGTGTGAGGGTTAGGGTGAGGGTTTTGGTGAGGGTGATGTTTAGGTTCTGGGTGAGGGTTAGGGTTAGGGTGAGGGTTAGGATGATAGTGAGGGTTAGGGTGAGGTTTAGGATTAGGGTTAGGGTTATTGTTAGGGTTAGGGTTAGGGTAAGTGTAAGGGTGAGGTTGAGTGCTTGAATTCGGCTTAGGTTTAAGGTGAATGTGAGTGTGAGGGTTAGGGTTAAGATAAAGGTTACGGTTAAGATTATGCCGAGGGTTAGTGTGAGGGTGAGGGTGAGGGTTTCGGTTAGGTAAGGGTTAGGTTTGAGGTGAGGTTTAGGGAGAGGGTTAGGGTTAGGGTGAAGGTTAGTGTTAAGGTTATGTTAAGGGTTAGGGTTAGGGTGATTATTAGGTTGAGGGTGAAGGTGAGGGTAAGGGTGAGTGTGAGGGTGAAGTTTATGGATAGCACTAGGGTTTCGGTTAGAGTTAGCATGAGGGTTAGGGTTAGAGTTAGGGTGAGGATGAGTGTGAGGTTGAGGGTTAGGGTGAGGGTGAGGATTAGGGTGATGGTGAGGGTTAGGGTTAGGGTGAGGGTTAGGATGAGGGTGAGGGTTAGGGTTAGGTTTAGGGTTAGGGTTAGGGTTAGGGTTGGGGTGAGGGTTAGGGTTAGGGTGAGGCTGAGGGTGAGGGTTAGGGTTGGGGTTAGGTTTAGGATGAGGGTTAGGTTTAGGGTTAGGCTTAGGGTTAGGGTTGGGATGAGGGTGAGGGTTAGGGTGAGGGTGAGGGTTAGGGTTAGGTTTACGAATGGGGTTAGGGTTAGGGTGAGTGTGAGGCTTAGGGTTAGGTTTAGGGTTAGGGTTAGGGTTCTTGTTAGGGTTAGGGTTGGGGTGAAGATGAGGATGAGGGTGAGGGTTAGTGCTAGGGTTAGGTTTAGGGTGATTGTGAGGGTGAAAATAATGGTTAGGGTAAGCGTTTAGATTAGGGTTAGGGTTAGGGTGAGGGATAGGTTTAGGTTTAGGGTTAGGGGTAGGGTTATTGTTAGGTTTAGGGTTAGGGTTAGGGTGAGGGTTAGGATTAGGTTTAGGGTTAGGGTTATTTTAGGGTTAGTGTGAGATTGAGGGTGAGGTTTAGGATTAGTTTTAGGATGAGGTTTAGGTTTAGGTTTAGGGTTAGGGTTATTGTTTGGGTTAGGATTAAGGTTAGGGTGAGGGTGAGGGTGAGGGATAGGGTGAGTGTTAGGGTTTGGGTGAGGGTTAGAGTTAAGGTTATTGATAGGTTTATGGTTATTGTAATGGTTAGGATTAGGGTGAGGGTTACGGTTAGGTTTAGGTTAAGGGTTAGGATTAGGGTGATGATTAGGGTGAGGGTGAGTGTTAGAGTGAGGGTTTTGGTGAGGGTTAGGGTTAGGTTTATTGTTAGGGTTAGGGTTAGGTTGACGGTAAGGGTGAGTTTGAGTGTTAGGGTTAGGGTTAGGTTTAAGGTGAGTGTGAGAGTGAGGGTTAGGTTTAAGATAATGGTTAGGGTTAAGATTAGCATGAGGGTTAGGGTGCGGGTGAGGTTGTGGTTGAGGGTAAGGGTGAGGGTGAGGGTGAGTGTTAGGGTTAGCATTAGGGTCAGGGTTAGGGTTAGCGTGAGGGTAAGGGTTAGAGTTAGGGTGAGGGTGAGGGTGAGCTTGAGGGTGAGGGTGAGGGTTAGGGTTAGGGTTAAGGTTAGGGTGAGGGTGAGGGTGAGGGTTAGATTTAGGATTAGGGTTAGGGTTAGGGTGAGGGTGAGGGTGAGGGTTAGGTTTAGGTTTAGTGTTAGGGTTAGGGTTATTGTTAGTGTTAGGGTTATCGTGAGGGTGAGGGTGAGGGTGAGGATTAGGTTTAGGTTTAGGGTTAAGGTGAGGGTGAGGGTTAGAGTTAGGCTTAGGTTAGGGGTAGGTTTAGGGTTGAGGTGAGGTTTAGGGTTAGGGTGAGGTTGAGGGTTAAGGTTAGGTTTAGGATTAGTGTTAGAGTTAGGGTGAGGGTGAGGGTAAGGGTTAGGTTTAGGGTTAGGGTTAGGGATATTGTTAGGGTTAGAGTTAGGGTGAGGGTGAGGATTAGGGTTAGGTTTAGGGTTAGAGTGAAGGTGAGGGTTAGGGTTAGGTTTAGTGTTAGGGTTAGGGTTTGGTTTAGGGTGAGATTGAGGTTGAGGTTTAGGTTTAGGGTTAGGATTAGGTTTAGGGTGAGGGTTAGGGTTAGTGTGAGGTTTAAGGTTAGGGTTAGGGTGATGGTTAGGGTTAGGGTGAGGTTTAGGATGATGGTGAGGGTTAGGATGAGGGTTAGGGATAGGTTTAGTTTTAGGGTTAGTGTTATTGTTAGTGTTAGTGTTAGGGTTAGGGTGAGAGTGAGGGTGAGGGTTAGGGTTAGTGTTAGATTTAGGGTGAGAGTTAGGGTTAGTTTGAGGTTTAGGGATAGGGTTAGGGTGAGGTTTAGGTTTAGGGTTAGGGTTATTGTTAGGGTTAGGGTTAGGGTTAGGGTGAGATTGAGGGTGAGGTTTAGGGTTAGGGTTGGGGTGAGGTTGAGGTTTAGGTTTAGGGTTAGTGTTATTGTTAGGTTTAGCGTTAGGGTTAGGGTGAGAGTGAGGGTGAGGTTTAGGATTACGGTTAGTTAGGGTTAGGTTTAGGTTATTGTTAGTGTTAGGGTGAGGGAGAGGGTGAGGTTTAGGATTAGAGTTAGGTTTAGCGTGAGTGTGAGCGTGAGGGTTAGAGATATGATACTGGTTAGGGTTAGGATTAGGCTGAGGGATAGGGTGAGTGTGAGGGTGAGGATTAGGGTTAGGGTTAGGTTGAGGGTTAGGGTCAGTGTAAATGTTAGGGTTAGGATTAGGTTGAGGGTAAGGGTTATGGTGAGGGTTAGGGTGAGGGTGAGGGTTTGGGTTAGGGTGAGGGCTAGGGTAAGGGTTAGGGTTAGGGTGAGGGTTAGGGTTAGGGTTAGGGTGAATGCTAGGATGAGGTTGAGGTTTAGGGTTAGGGTTAGGGTTAGAGTGCAGATTAGAGTTACAGTTAGGGTGAGGGTGAGGGTGAGGTTGAGGTTGAGGATTAGTGTTAGGGTTAGGGTTAGTGTTCAGATGAGGGTGAGGGTTAGGTTTAGGCTAAGGTTTGGGTTAAGTGTGAGGGTTAGGGATTGGTTTACGGTTAGGTTTATGGTGAGGGTAAGGGTTAGGATGAGGGTTAAAATGAGAGTGAGTGTTAGGGTTAGAGTGAGTGTTAGGGTGAGGGCTAGCGTGAGGGTGAGTGTTAGAGTTCGGGTTAGGATTATGGTGAGGGTGAGGGTTAGGTTTACGGATAGGGTGAGGGTTAGGGTTAGGGTTAGGGTTAGGGTTATTGTTAGGGTTAGGGTTAGGGTTACGGTGATGTTTAGGGTGAGGGTGAGGGTTAGGGTGAGGTTGAGGTTTCAGGTGAGGGTGAGGGTTAGGGTGTGGGTGAGGATTAGGGATAGGGTGAGGTTTACGGTGACGTGAGGGTTAGGGTGAGGGTGAGGGTAAGGGTTAAAGTTAGGTTTAGGTTAGGGCTAGGGTTAGGGTTTGGGTGAGGTTTAGGGTTAGGGTGAGAGTTAGAGTGAGGTTGATTGTTAAGGTTAGGTTTAGGATTAGGGTTATGGTTAGGGTTAGGGTGAGGGTGAGGGAAGGGTTAGGTTTAGTGTTATGCTGAGGGTGAGGGTTAGGGTTAAGTTTAGGTTAGGGTTATTGTTAGGGTTATTTTTAGGATTAGGGTTAGGGTTAGGGTGGGATTGAGGATGAGGTTTAAGGTTAGGATTAGGGTAAGTTTTAGGTTTAGGTTTAGGTTTAGGGTTACTGTGAGGGTTAGGGTTAGGGTTAGGGTGAGGATGAGGGTGAGGGCGAGGATTAGGGTTAGGTTTAGGGTTAGGGTGAAGGTGAGGTTTAGGGTTAGGGTTAGGGTTAGGGTTAGGGTTAGGGTTATTGTTAGGGTTAGGGTTATGTTTAGGGTGAGATTGAGGGTGAGGTTTAGGTTTAGGGTTAGGATTAGTTTTAGGGTGAGTTTTAGGGTTAGTGTGAGGTTTAAGGTTAGGGTTAGGTTGATGGTAAGGGTTAGGGTGAGGTTTAGGATGATGGTGAGTGTTAGTGTGAGGGTTAGGGATAGGTTTAGTTTTAGGGTTAGTTTTATTGTTAGTGTTAGGATTAGGGTTAGGGTGAGATTGAGGGTGAGGGTTAGGGTTAGTGTTAGATTTAGGGTGAGATTTAGGGTTAGTTTGAGGTTTAGGGTTAGGGTTAATGTGAGGTTTAGGTTTAGGGTTAGGGTTATTGTTAGTGTTAGGGTTAGGGTTAGGGTGAGATTGAGGGTGAGGTTTAGGTTTAGGGTTGGGGTGAGGTTGAGGTTTAAGTTTAGGGTTAGGGTTATTGTTAGGTTTAGTGTTAGGGTTAGGGTGAGAGTGAGGGTGAGGTTTAGGATTATGGTTAGTTAGGGTTAGGTTTAGGTTATTGTTAGGGTTAGGGTGAGGGAGAGGATGAGGTTTAGGGTTAGAGATAGGTTTAGGGTGAGTGTGAGGGTGAGGGTTAGATATATGATACTGGTTAGGGTTAGGATTAGGCTCAAGGTTAGGGTGAGGGTGAGGGTTATGGTGAGGGTTAGGGTGAGGGTGAGGGTTAGGGTTAGGGTGAGGGCTAGGGTAAGGGTTAGGTTTAGGGTGAGGGTTAGGGTTAGGGTTAGGGTTAGGGTGAGCGCTAGGATGAGATAGAGGTTTAGGGTTAGCATTAGGGTTAGGGTTAGGGTTAGCGTGCAGGTTAGGGTTAGAGTTAGGGTGAGGGTGAGGGTGAGGTTGAGGTTGAGGATTAAGGTTAGGGTTAGGGTTAGTGTTTGCATGAGGGTGAGTGTTAGGTTCAGGCTAAGTTTTGGGTTTAGTGTGAGGGTTAGGGTTTGGTTTACAGTTAGGTTTATGATGAGGGTAAGGGTTAGGATGAGGGTTAAAGTGAGAGTGAGTGTTAGAATTAGAGTGAGTGTTAGGGTGAGGGCTAGTGTGAGGGTGAGTGTTAGAGTTCGGGTTAGGGTTAGGGTGAGGGTGAGGTTTAGGTTTATGGGTAGGGTGAGGGTTAGGGTTAGGATTAGGGTTATTGTTAGGGTTAAGGTTAGGGTGATGTTTAGGGCGAGGGTGAGGGTGAGGGTGAGGTTGAGGTTTCAGGTGAGGGTGAGGGTTAGGGTGTGGGTGAGGATTAGGGATAGGGTGAGGTTTAGGGTGACGCTGAGAGTTAGGGTGAGGGTGAGTGTTTTTGTGACGGTTAGAATTAGGGTAAGGTTTAGAGTTAGGATTAGGGTTAGTTTTAGGTTGCGGGTAAAGTTTAAGGAGAGGTTTAGGGTGAGGGTTCATGTTAGAGTTATCATTAGGGTTAAGGTGAGGGTTAGGGTTAGGTTTAGGGTGAGGGTGAGGGTTAGGGTTAGGATTAGAGTTTGGGTGAGGGTGAGGGTGAGGGTTAAGTTTAGGATTAGGGTTAGGTTTAGAGTTAGGGTTAGGCTGAGGATGAGGTTGAGGGTGAGGGTGAGGGTTAGGTTGAGGGTGAGTGTTAGGGTTATAGGGTTAGGGTGAGGGTGAGGGTTAGGGTTAGGTTGAGGGTTAGGGTTAGGGATAGGGTTAGGATGATTGTGAGGCTCAGGTTTATGGATAGGATTAGGGTGAGGTTTAGGGTTATTGTGAGGGTTGGGGTTACGTTGAGGGTAAGGGTTTAGGTGAGGGTTAGGTTGAGGGTGAGTGTTAGGGTTAGCATTAGTTTTAGGGTGAGGTTTAGGTTTATGGTTAGGGTTGATGTGAGGGCTAGGGCAAGTGTGAGTGTTAGGGTTAGGGTGAGGGATAGGGTGAGGATTAGGATTAGGGTTAGGTTTAGGGTGAGTTTTAGGCTGAGGGTTAGGGTTAGATTAGGGTGAGGGTTGGGTTTAATGTGAGTGTTAGGGTTAGGGTTAGGGTGAGGGTTAGCTAAGGGTGAGGGTTAGGGTGAGGGTGAGGGTTTCGGTTAGGTATGGGTTAGGGTTAGGGTGAGGTTTAGGGTGAGGTGAGGGTTAGGGTGAGGGTTAGGGTTTGTGTGAGTGTTAAAGTTACGGTTAGGGTTAGGGTGAGTGTTAGGTTTAGGGTGATGTTTAGGGTGAGAGTGAGGGTTTGGGTGAGGGTGAGGATTCGGGTGTGGGGGAGGTTTAGCGTGAGGTTTAGGGTTTTTGTGAGTGTTAAAGTTTGGATTAGGGTTAGGGTGAAGTATAGTGTTAGGGTGAAGGTTAGGGTGAGGGTGAGTGTTAGGTTTAGCGTTATGGTTGGGGTGAGTGTTACGGTTAGGTTTAGGTTAAGGGTTAGGGTTAGGGTGATGATTAGGTTGAGGGTGCGGGTTTTGTTGAGGGTGAGGGTTAGGGTGTGTGTGAATGTTAGGTTTATTGTGAGGGGTAGGATGATAGTGAGGGTTAGGGTGAGGGTTAGGGTTATTGTTGGGGTTAGGATTAGGGTGAGGGTAAGGGTGAGGTAGAGTGTTAGCATTAGGGTTAGGTTTAAGGTGAGTGTGAGAGTGAGGGTTAGGTTTAAGATAATGGTTAGGGTTAAGATTAACATGAAGGTTAGGGTGTGGGTGAGGTTGTGGTTGAGGGTAAGGGTGAGGGTGAGGGTGAGTGATAGCGTTAGCATTAGGGTCAGGTTTAGGGTTAGCGTGAGGGTTAGGGTTAGGGTTAGGGTGAAGGTGAGGGTGAGCTTGAGGGTGAGGGTTAGGGTTAGGGTTAAGGTTAGGGTGAGGGTGAGGGTGAGGGTGAGGTTTAGGGTTAGGTTTATGGTTAGGGTTAGGGTTATTGTTAGTGTTAGGGTTATCGTGAGGGTGAGGGTGAGGGTGAGGATTAGGGTTAGGTTTAGGGTGAGGGTGAGGGTTAGAGTTAAGTTTAGGTTAGGGCTAGGGTTAGGGTTGTGGTGAGGTTTAGAGTTAGGGTGAGAGTTAGGGTGAGGTTGATTGTTAGGGTTAGGTTTAGGATTAGGGTTAGAGTTAGGGTTAGAGTGAGGGTGAGGAAAGGGGTAGGTTTAGGCTTATGGTGAGGGTGAGGGTTAGGGTTAAGTTTAAGTTAGGGTTAGGGTTAGGGTTATTTTTAGGGTTAGGGTTAGTTTTAAGGTGAGATTGAAGGTGAGGTTTAGGGTTAGGGTTAGGATGAGGTTTAGATTTAAGTATAGGTTTAGGGTTACTTTTAGGTTTAGCGTTAGGGTTAGGGTGAGGGTGAGGGTGAGGTTTAGGGTTAGGATTAGGTTTAGGCTGAGGTTTAGGGTTAGTGTGAGGTTTAAGGTTAGGGTTAGGGTGAGGGTAAGGGTTAGGGTGAGGTTTAAGATGATGGTAAGTTTTAGGGTGAGGGTTAGGGATAGGTTTAGTTTTAGGTTTAGGGTTATTGTTAGTGTTAGTGTTAGTGTTAGGGTGAAAGTGAGGGTGAGCTTTAGGGTTAGTGTTTTTTAGGGTTAGGGTTCAGGTTAGTGTGAGGTTTAGGGTTAGGGTTTGGGTGAGGGTTAGGGTTAAGGTTAGGGTTATTTTTAGTGTTAGGGTTAGGGTTAGGGTGAGATTGAGGGTGAGGTTTAGGGTTAGGTTTGGGGTGAGGTTGAGGTTTAGGTTTAGGGTTAGGATTTTTGTTAGGTTTAGCGTTAGGGTTAGGGTGAGTGTGAGGGTGAGGATTAGGATTAGGGTTAGGTTTAGGGTTAGGTTTAGAGTTATTGTTAGGGTAGGGTGAGGGAGAGAGTGAGGTTTAGGTTTAGACTGAGGGTTAGGGTGAGGGTGAGGGTGAGGATGAGTGTTAGGGTTAGGTTTAGGGTGAGTTTTAGGCTGAGGGTTGGGGTTAACATGAGGGTTAGGTTAAGTGTAAATGTTAGGATTAGGATTAGGTTTAGGGTTAGGGTGAGGGTAAGGGTTATGGTGAGGTTAGGGTGAGGGTGAGGGCTAGGGTAAGGGTTAGGGTTAGGGTGAGGGTTAGGGTGAAGGTTAGGGTTAGGGTGAGGGTGAGGGCTAGGGTGAGGTTGAGGTTTAGGGTTAGCATTAGGATTAGGGTTAGGGTTAGCATGCAGGTTAGGGTTAGAGTTAGGGTGAAGGTGAGGTTGAGGTTGAGGGTGAAGGTTGGGTTTAGTGTGAGGGTTAGGGTTTGGTTTAGGGTTAGGTTTATGGTGCGGGTAAGGGTTAGGATGAGGGTTAAAGTGAGAGTGTGGGTTAGGGTTAGAGTGAGTGTTAGGGTGAGGGCTAGTGTGAAGGTTAGGGTTAGAGTTCGGGATAGGGTTAGGGTGAGGGTGAGGGTTAGGATTAGAGGTAGGGTGAGGGTTAGGGTTAGTATTAGGGTTATTGTTAGGGTTAGGGTAACCCTAACAGTAGGGTTATTGTTAGGGTTAGGGTGATTTTTAGGGTGAGGGTGAGGGTTAGGGTGAGTTTGAGGTTCAGGTGAGGGTGAGGGTTAGGGTGTGTGTGAGGTTTAGGGTGACGCTAAGGGTTAGGGTGATGGTGAGTTTTTGGGTGAGGATTAGAGTTAGGGTAAGGTTTAGGGTTAGGATTAGGGTTAGGTTTAGGTTGAAGGTAAAATTTAAGGTGAGGTTTAGGGTGAGGGTTCATGTTAGAATTTTAATTAGGGTTAGGGTGAGGGTTAGTGTTAGAGTTATGGTGAGGGTGAGGGTTAGGATTAGGATTAGAGTTTGGGTGAGGGTGAGGGTGAGGGTTAGGTTTAGGTTTAGGGTTAGGGTTAGGGTTAGGGTTAGGCTGAACGTGAGGTTGAGGGTGAGGGTGAGGGTTAGGGTTAGGTTTAGGTTGAGGGTGAGGGTTAGGGTTAGGGTTAGGGTGAGGGTGAGGGTTAGGGTTAGGGTGAGTGTAAGGGTTAGGGTTAGGATGATTGTGAGGCTCAGGAGTAAGGATCGGATTAGGGTGAGGGTTAGGGTTATTGTGAGGGTTAGGGTTAGGTTGAGGGTAAGGGTTTGGGTGAGGGTTAGTATGAGGGTGAGGGTTAGCGTTAGCATCAGTTTTAGGGTGAAATTTAGGGTTATGGTTAGGGTTAATGTGAGGGCTAGGGCGAGTGTGAGTGTTAGGGTTAGGGTATGGGATAGGGTGAGGATTAAGATTAGGGTTAGGTTTAGGGTGAGTTTTAGGCTGAGGGTTAGGGTGAGGGTTGCGTTTAATGTGAGTGTTAGGGTTAGGGTGAGGGTGAGGGTTAGCTAAGGATGAGGGTGAGTGTTAAGGTTAGCTTTAGGGTTAGGGTAACAGTTAGCTTGAGGGTTAGGATTAGAGTTAGAGTGAGGGTGAGGGTGAGGGTGTGGTTGAGGGTGAGGGAGAGGGTTAGGGTTAGGGTTAGGGTTAGGTTTAGGATGAGGGTGAGAGTTAGGTTTAAGCTAAGGGTTAGGTTTATTGTGAGGTTTAGGGTTAGGTTTAGGGTGAGAGTTAGGGTGAGTGTAAGGGTTAGAATGAGTGTTAGGGTGAGAGTGAGAATTAGGGTTAGTGTGAGTTTTAGGGTGAGGGCTAGGGTGAGGATTAGGGTTAGGGTTAGGGTAAGGGTGAGGTTTAGGGTTAGGGTTAGGGTGAGGATTAGGGTTAGGGTTAGGGTTAGGGTTAGGTTAAGGGTTAGGGTTAGGTTTAGGTTTAGGTTTAGGGTTATTGTTTGGGTTAGGTTTAGGGCGAGGGTGAAGGTGAGGTTGAGTGTTAGGGTTAGGGTTAGGTTTAAGGTGAGTGTGAGGGTGAGGGTAAGGGTTAAGATAATGGTTAGAGTTAAGATTAGGCTGTGGGTTAGGGTTAGGATGTGGGTGAGTGTAAGGGTAAGTGTTAGGGTGAGGGTGAGCGTTAGGGTTAGTGTGAGGGTGAGCGTTAGGGTTAGTGTGAGGGTGAGGGTTAGGGTGAGAGTTAGGTTTAGGGTGAATTTTAGGCTTAGGGTTAGGGAGAGGGTTAATTTTAGGGTGATGTTTAGGCTGAGGGTGATTTTTAGGGTGAGGGTGAGAGTGAGAGTTCACGTGAGGGTTAGTGTTAGGGTTAGGATGAGGTGAGGGTGACGCTTAGGTTTAGAGTTAGGGTTTGGCTGAAGGTGAGGGTCAGGGTGAGGGTTAGGGTAATGTTTAGGGTGAAAGTGAGTGTTAGAGTGAGCGTGAGGGTTCTGGTGAGACTGAGGGTTAGGGTGTGGGTGAGGGTGAGGTTGAGGGTGAGGGTTAGGGTTAGGGTGAGGGTGAGGGTTAGGCTTAGGGTTAGGGTGAGGGTTTGGATGAGGGTGAGGGTTAGTGTTACGGTAAGGGATAGGGTGAGTGTGAGGGTTAGGGTTAGGTGTAGGGGTAGGGATAGGGTGAGGTTTAGGGTGAGGCTAAGGGTTAGGGTGAGGTTTAGCGTTAGGGTTAGGGTGAGGGATAAGGTGAGGGTAAGGGATAGGGTGAGAGTTAGATTTAGTGTGAAATTTAGGGTGAGGGTGAGTGTGAGGTTGAGGATGAGGGTTAGGGTTAGGGTGAGTGTGAGGTTGAAGGTTAGTGTTAGGATTAGGGTTAGGGTTAGGCTGAGGGTGAGGGAGAGGATGAGGGTTTGGGTTACGGTTTGATTTAGGCATAGGTTTAGGGTTAAGATGAAGGTTTGGGTGAGGGGTAGGAGTAGGGTTACTGTGAGGATGAGGGTTAGGGTTAGGGTTAGAGTGAGGGTAAGGGTTATGGTGAGGGTTACTTTGAGGGCTAGGGTTTGGGTTGGCTTAGGGTGAGGGTGAGGGTTAGGGTTAGGGTTAGGGTTAGGGGGAGGGATAAGGTAAGAGTTAGATTTAGGGTGAAGTTTAGGGTGACGGTGAGGGTTAGGTTTAGGGTTAGGGTTAGGTTAAGCTTAAGGGTTAGGGTGAGGGTTATGTTTAGCATTAGGGTTAGGGTAAGGGTTAGGGTTAGGGTTAGGATTAGGATTAGGGTTAGGCTTAGGGTGAGGGTGAGGGTGAGGGTGAGGGTGAGGGTGAAGGTTAGGACTAGGGTTAGGGTTAGGGTTAGGCTGAAGGAGAGGGTGAGAGTGAGTGTTAGGGTTAGGGTGAGGGTTAGGGTTAGGGTGAGGGTGAGGGTGAGGGTGAGGGTAAGGGTGTGTGTTAGCTTTAGGATTAGGGTTAGGTTTAGGGTTAAGCTGAGGTTGAAGGTCAGGGTGAGGGTGAGGGTTACGGTTAGGGTGAGGGTTAGGATTAGGGTTAGGGTGAGAGTTAGGGTGAGGGTTCGGTTCGGGTGAGACTGAGGGTTAGGATGTGGGTGAGGGTTAGGTTTAGGGTGAGGGTTAGGGTGACAGTGAAGGTTATGGTGTGGGTGAGGTTTAGGGTTAGGTTTAAGGTGAGGGTTAGGTTTAGGGTTAGGAGGAGGGTTAGGATGAGGGTTAGGGTTAGGTTGAGGGTTAGAGTTAGGGTTAGGGTTAGGTTTAGGGTTATGGTGAGGGTGAGGTTGAGGGAGAGGGTTAGGGTTAGGGTTAGTTTTAGGGTGAGGGTGAGCGTGAGGGTGTGGGTTAGGGTTACGGTAACAGTTAAGCAGAGGGCGAGGTTTTGGGTTACGATTAGGGTGAGGGTAAATGTTAGGGTGAGGTTTAGGGTTAGGGTGAGTGTTAGAATGAAGGTTAGGGTTAGAGTTAGGCTGAGAGTGAGGATGAGGGTGAGGGTGATGGTTAGGTTTAGAGTTAGGGAGAGGGTGAGGGCTAGGGTGATGGTGAGGCTTGGGGTGAGGGTGAGGGTTTGGGTTAGGTTTAGGGTTAGGATAAGAATTAGGTTGAAGGGTAGGGTTAGGGTTAGGGTGAGGGTTAGGGTTAGTGTGAGGGTTAGGGTTAGGGTTAGGGTTAGGGTAAGGGTAAGGGTTAGGGTGGGGTTAGGGTGAGGGTCAGGGTTAAGGTTAGGGTGAGGTTTAGTGTGAGGGTTAGGTTTAGGGATAGGGTTAGGCTGAGGGTTAGGGTGAGGGTTAGGGTTAGGGTTAGGGTCAGGGCTAGGGTGAGGGTGAGGGTTAGAGTGAGTGTGAGTGTGAGGGATTGGGTTAGGTTTGGGTTTAGGATGAGGGTTAAGCTGAGGGGTAGCTTTAGGTTTTCGGTGAGGGTTAGTTTTAGTTTGAGGGTTAGGGTTAGGGTTATCATGAGGGTAAGGTTTAGGGTGAGGTTTAAGTTGAGGTTGAGTGTTATGTTTAGGGTTAGTGTGAGGTTTAGGGTGAGGGTTATGGTTAGAGTTGGGTTTAGGGTGAGGGTTAGGGTGAGCATTAGGGTTAGGTTTAGGGTTAGGGATTGGTTGGATTAGGGTTAGGTTTAGGGTGAGGGTTAGGTTTAGTGTGAGGGTTAGGGTTACGGTGAGGGTTAGGGTTAGGGTTAGAGTGAGGATGACGTTGAGGGTGAGGTTTAGGGTTAGGGCTGGGTAAGGGTTAGGTTGAGGGTGAAGATGAGGGTTAGGGTTAGGATTAGGGTTACGGTTAGGGTTAGGTTGAGGGTGAGTATGAGTGTGACATTTTGGGTTAGGTTTAGGGCTAGGGTGAGGAGTTGGTTGAGGGTGAGGTTGAGTGTTGGGTTAGTTTTTGGTTTAGGATGAGGGTGAGGCTGAGGGGTAGCGTTAGGGTAGTGTGAGGGTTAGGGTTAGTGTGAGGGTTAGGGTTAGGGTTAGTGTGAAGGTGAGGGTTAGGGTGAGCCTTAAGCTTAAGCCTAGGGTGAGGGTGAGGGTTAGGGTTAAAGTTGGGGTTAGGGTGAGGGTTAGTGTGAGGGCTAGGATTAGCGTTAGTGTTAGGGTGAGGGTGAGGGTGAGGGTGAGGTTTAGGGTTAGGGTTTTGGTAAGGGTTAGGTTGAGGGTGAAGGTGAGTGTTAGGGTGAGGGTTCTGGTTAGGGTTAGTGTTAGGGTTAGGGTGAGGGTGAGGTTTATGGTTAGGTTTAGGGTAAGGGTTAGGTTGTGGGTGAAGGTGAGGATTCGGATTAGGATTAGTTTTAGGGATAAGGTTAGGTTGAGGGTGAGGGTGAGTGTGTTGTTTTTGGTTAGGTTTAGGGTGAGGGTGAGGGTGAGGGCTAGGGTGAGCATGAGGGCTAGGTTGAGCGTGAGGATGAGGTTGAGGGTTAGGGTAAGGGTTAGGGTTGGGTTAGGGTGATGATCAGGTTGACCTTGAAGGTTAGGATGAGAGTTAGGGTTAGGGTGAAGGTTAGTGTTAGGGTTAGGGCGAGGAATAGTGTTAAGGTGAAATTTAGGGTGAGGGTGACGGTTAGGGTTAGGGTTAGGGTACGGTATAGAGTTAGGGTTAAGGTGAGGCTTAGGGTGAGGGTGAGGTTGAGGGTTAAAGTGAAACTCAGGTTTAGGGTGTGTGTGAGGGTTAGGTTTAAGGTGAGAGTTAGGGTTAGGGTGAGGGTTAGTTTGACAGTGCAGGTGAGGGTTAGGGTTAGGTTTACTATTAGGCTGTGGGTGAGGGGGAGGATGATGGTGAAGGTTAGGGTTAGGGTAATGTTTAGGGTGAAAGTGAGTGTTAGGGTGAGTGTGAGGGTTCCGGTGAGACTGAGGGTTAGGGTGTGGATGAGGGTGCGGGTGAGGTTTAGGGTTAGGGTAAGGGTTAGGGTGAGTGTTAGAGTTAGGGTTTAGATGAGGGTTAGGATGAGGGATAGGATTAGGGTTATTGTGAGGGTTAGGGTTAGGGTGAGGGTTCGGGTGAGGGTTAGGGTGACGGTTTGGGTTAGGGTTAGGGTTAGGGTGAGGGTAAGGGTTAGGGTGAGGTTTAGAGTTTGGCTTAGGGTAAGGGTGAGGATCAGGGATAGGGTTCGGGTGAGGGTTACCTTTAGTGTGAGGGTTAGGTTTAGCGTGAGATTTAGTGTTAGGTTTAGGGTAAGGATGAGCGTGAGGGTGAGGTTTAGGGTTAGGTTTAGGGTTAGGGTGAGGGTGAGGGCTAGGGTGAGTGTGAGGGTTCGGGTGAGGGTGATGGTGAGGGGTAGCGTTAAGGTAAGGGTTAGGGTTAGGGTTAGGGTGAGGATCAGGTTGAGGGTGAGGGTTAGGGTGAGAGTTAGGGTTAGGGTGAAGGTTAGGGTTAGGGTTAGGGAGAGGTTTAGTTTTAGGGTTAGGGTTAGGATTAGTGTTAGGGTTAGGGTTAGGCTGAGGGATAAGGTGAGGGTAAGGGTTAGTGTGAGGTGTAGAATTAGTGTGATGATTAGGGTAAGGGTGAGGGTGAGCTTGAGGGTGAGGGTTAGGATTAGGGTTAGGGTGAGTGTAAGGTTGAGGGTTAGTGTTAGGATTAGAGTTAGGGTTAGGCTGAGGGTGAGGGAGAGGGTGATGGTTTGGCTTAGGGTTTGATTTCGGGATAGGTTTAGGGTTAGGATGAGGGTTAGGGTGAGGGGTAGGAGTAGGGTTAGTGTGAGTGTGAGGGTTAGGGTTAGGGTTAGAGTGAGGGTAAGGGCTATGTTGAGGGTTACTTTGAGGGCTAGTGTTTGGGTGGGTTTAGGGTGAGTGTGTGGGTTAGGGTGAGTGTTAGGGTTAGGGTTAGGGTTAAGGTGAGGGATAAGGTGAGGGTAAGGGTTAGGTTGAGGGTTAGATTTAGGGCGAAGTTTAGGGTGAGGGTGAGGGTTAGGTTTAGGGTTAGGGTTAGGTTAAGGTTAAGGGTTAGGGTGAGGGTTAGTTTTAGCATTAGGGTTAGTGTAAGGGTTAAGGTTAGGGTTAGGATTAGGGTTAGGCTTAGGGTAAGGGTGAGGGTGAGTGTTAAGTTTAGGAATAGGGTCTTAGGGTTAGGGTTAGGCTGAAGGAGAGTGTGCGGGTGAGGGTTAGGGTTAGGGTTAGGGTTAGATTTAGGGTTAGGATGAGGGTTAGGCTGAAGGGTAGGTTTAGGGTTAGGGTGAGGGTTAGGGTTAGTGTGAGGGTTAGGGTTAGTGTTAGGGTTAGGTAAGTTTAAGGGTTAGGGTGAGGGTGAGGGTGAGTGTTAGGGTTAGGGTGAGGGTGAGGGTTAGGATGAGGGGTAGGGTTAGGGTTATTGTGAGGGTTAGGGTGAGGGTTACTTTAGGGTTAGGGTTAGGGTGAGGGTAAGGGTTAGGGTGAGTGTTAGGATGAGGTTTAGAGTTTGGGATAGGATAAGGGTGAGGATTCGGGATAGGGTTCAGGTGAGGGTTACCTTTAGTGTGAGGGTTAGGTTTAGGGTGAGTGTTAGGCTTAGGTTTAAGGTAAGGGTGAGTGTGAGGGTGAGGTTTAGCGTTAGGTTTAGGGTTACTTTGAGGGTGAGTGTGAGGTTTTGGGTGAGGGTGATGGTGAGGGGTAGGCTTAAGGTAAGGTTTAGGGTTAGGTTTAGGGTGAGATCAAGGTGAGGGTGAGGGTTAGGGTGAAGGTTAGGGTTAGGGTTATGGAGAGGGTTAGTTTTAGGGTGATGTTTAGGCTGAGGGTGATGTTTAGGGTGAGGGTGAGGGTGAGAGTTCGCGTGTGGGTTAGGGTTAGGTTTAGGGTGAGGAGAGAGTGACGCTTAGGTTTAGGGTTAGGGTTTGGCTGAGGGTGAGGGTGAGGGTTAGGGTGAGGGTTAAGGTTAGGGTTAGGGTGAGTGTTAAGGCTAGGGTTAGGGTAATGTTTTGGGTGAAAGTGAGTGTTAGGGGGAGGGTGAGAGTTGTGGTGAGACTGAGGGTTAGGGTGTGGGTGAGGGTGAGGGTGAGGGTGAGGGTTAGGGTTAGGGAGAGGGTGAGGGTTAGGCTTAGGGTTAGGGTGAGGGTTAAGATGAGGGTGAGGATTAGGGTTACAGTAAGGGTTAGGGTGAGGGTGAGGTTTAGGGTTAAGTGTAGGGGTAGAGGTAGGTTGAGGTTTACGGTGACGCTAAGGGTTAGGTTGAGGGTTAAGGTGAGGGTGAGGGTTTGGGTTAACATGAGTGTTAGGCTGAGGGTTAGGGTGAGGGTTAGGATTTGGGTTAGGGTTAGGGTTAGGTAGAGGGTTAAAGTTAGGGTTAGGGTTAGGGGGAGGGTGAGGGTGAGAGTGAGGTTGAGGTTTAGGTTTAGGATTAGGGTTAAGGTTATTGTTAGGGTTAGGGTAAGAGTGAGGGTGAGGGTGAGGTTGAGGGTGTGGTTAGGATTAGGGTTAGGGTTAGGTTGACTGTGAGGGTGAGGGTTAGTGTTAGGATTAGGGTTAGGGTTAGGCTGAACATGAGGGAGAAGATGAGGGTTGGGGTTAGGGTTTGATTTAGGGATAGGTTTGGAGTCAGTATGAGGGTTATGATGAGGGATAGGGTTAGGGTTATTGTGAGGGTTAGGGTTAGGGTGAGGGTGAGGGTTAGGGTGTGGGTTAGGGTGAGGGTTAGGGTGAGGGTTAGGGTTAGGTTGAGGGTTAGGGTGAGGGTTAGGGTTAGGGTTAGAGTTAGGTTGAGGGTAAGGATTAGGGTGAGGGATAGGGTGATGGTGAGGGTGAGAGATTTAGGGTTAGTGTTAGAGTTAGGGTGAGGTTGAGGATGAGGGTTAGGGTTAGTATTACTGTTAGGGATAGGGTTAGGTTTAGCGTGAGGTTGAAGGTTAGGGTGTGGGTTAGGGTGTGGGTTAGGGTTACGGTTAGGGTTAGGGTGAGGGTTTGGGTTAGGTTTAGGTTTAGGATGATGGTTAGGATGAGGGATAGGTTTAGGGTTAGGTTGAGGGTTAGGGTTAGTGTGAGGGTTAGGCCTAGGTTTCGGGTTCAGGTGAGGGTAAGAGTTAGGGTGAGGTTTATGGTGAGAGTGAGGGTTAGGGATAGGGTGACGGTTAGGGTTAGGATGAGGGTAAGGTTTAGTGTGAGCATTAGGGTGAGGGATAGGTTTAGGATTAGGGTTAGGGTGAGGGTTAGCGTTAGGGTTAGGGTTAGGTTTCGGGTGAGGGTAAGGTTTAGGATGAGGGTTAGGGTGAGGGTGATGGTTAGGGTGAGGGTGAGGGTTAGGGTTAGGGTTAGGGTGAGGGTGAATGTGAGGGTTAGGGTTAGGATTAGGGTTATGGTTAGGGTTAGGCTGAGGGTGAGGGTGAGGGTTAGGGTTAGGTTTACTGTTAGGTTTAACGTTAGAGTTAGGATGAGAGTTAGCGTTAGGTTTAGGGTTAGGCTGAGGGGTAGGCTGAGGGGTAGGTTTAGGGTTAGGGTGAGGGTTAGGGTTAGTGTGAGTGTTAGTGTGTGGGTGAGGGTTAGGGTGAGGCTGAGGGTTAATGTTAGGTTTAGGGTTAAGGAGAGGGCTAGGGTGAGGTTGAGGGTTAGGTTTAATTGTAGGGATAGGGTGAGGATTAGGGTTAGTGTTAGGGTGAGGGTTATTGTGAGGTTTAGGGTTAGCTTTAGGAGAAGTGTTAGTGTGAGCATTAGGGTTTCTGTCAGGGTTATGGTTAGGGTGAGGGTAAGGGTTAGGGTGAGGTCCAGGTTGAGGGTGAGGTTTAGGGTGAGGGTTAGGATTAGGATGAGAATTAGGGTGAGGGTTAGTGTTAGGGTTAGTGTTAGTGTTAGGATGAGGGTGAAGGTGAGGGTTAGGGTTAGGGTGAGGGTGAGGTTGAGGGTTTGGGTTAGGATTAGGGATAGGTTTAGGGTTAGGCTGAGGGTGAGGGTGAGGGTGAGGGTGAAGTTTAAGGTTAGGGGTAGGGTGAGGTTTAGGTTTAGTGTGAGGGTTAGGGTGAGGGTGAGGGTAAGGTTTAATGGTTAGGGTTAGGGTGAGGGTGAGGGTTAAGGTTAGGGTGAGGGTTAGGATTAGGGTTAGTGTTAGGATGAGGTTTAGAGTGATTGTTAGGTTTAGGGTTAGGGTAAGTGTTGGGCGAAGGGTGAGAGTGAGGGTTAGGGTTAGCGTGAGATTTAGGTTTAGGGTGAGGTTTAGGGTTAGGATTAGTTTTAGGGCGAGGGCTAGGGTGAGGGTGAGGTTTAGGGTTAGTGTTAGGGTTAGGGTGAGTTTTAGGGTTAGGTTTAGGGTGAGGGTTAGGGTTAGTGGTAGGGTTAGGGTTAGGATTAGGGTAAGAGTGACGCTTAGGGTGAGAGTTAGGGTTAGGGTTATTGTGAGGGTTAGGGTTAGGGTGAGGGTTAGGGTTAGGTTTAGGGTGAGGGTTATGGTGAGAGGTAGGTTTAGGTTTAGGGTGCAGGATAGGTTTAGTGTGAAAATTAGGGTGAGGGTTTGGGTAAGGGTTATGGGGAGGGTTAGGTTGCAGTTTAGGGTTAAGATTATGATTGGGGTTAGGGTTAGGGTTAGGCTGAGGGTGAGGGTGAGGTTTAGGGTGAGTTTTAGGTTTAGTGTGAGGGTTAGGGTGAGGTTGAGTGTTAGGGTTAGGGTGAGGGTAAGGGTTAGGTTGAGGGTTAGATTGAGTGTGAGGTTTAGGGTTAGGGTGAGGGTTAGCGTGAGGGTGAGTTTCAGGGGGAGGGGGAGGGTTAGGGTTAGGGTGAGGGATAGGTTTAGGATTAGAATTAGGCTGAGGGCTAGGGTGAGGGTGAGGGTGAGGGTTAGCATTAGTGTTAGGGTGAGGTTTAGTTTGAGGCTAAGGGTTAAGGTGACTGTTAGGGTGAGGTTGAGGTTGAGGTTTAGGGTTCGGGTTAGGGTTCGGGTGAGGGATAGTGTGAGGGTTAGGGTTAGGTTTAGGGTGAGGATGATGGTTAGGCTGAGGGATAGGGTTAGGGGCAGGGTGAGAGTTAAGGTTAGTATGAGGGTTAATGTTAGTGTTAGGTTTAAGTTTAGGGTGAGGGTAAGGGTTAGGTTGAGGGTTAGGGTTAGCGTGAATGTTAGGCTGAGGGTTAGGGTTAGAGTTGGGCTTATGGTTAGGGTGAGGGTTAGGGTTAGGGTGAGGTTTAGGGTTAGCGTTAGGGTGAGGGTGAAGGAGAGGGTGAAGGTTAGGGTTAGGATGAGGATTAGGGTGAGGCTTAGGGTTTGGGTTAGTGTTAGGGTGAGTGTGAGGTTTAGGGTCAGGGTTAGGGTGAGGCTGAGGGTGAGGTTTAGGGTTAGGATTAGAGTTATGTTTAGGGTTAGGCTGGGGGTGAGTGTGAGGTTGAGGGTGAGGCTTAAGTTTAGGGATAGGCTGAGGTTTAGGGTTAGTGTGATGGTTAGGGTGAGGCTCAGTGTAAGGGTTAATGGTGAGGGTTAGGGTGAGGGTGAGGTTTAGGGTTAGGGTGAGGGTTAGGGTTATGGTGAGTGTTAGCATGAGGGTAAGTGTTAGGGTTAGGGTTAGGTTTAGGGTGAGGCTTAGGGTGAGAGTGAGGGTTAGGGTGAGAGTGAGGGTTAGGCTTAGGGTGAGGGTTAGGTTTAGGATTTGGGTTAGGGTGAGGGCAAGTGTGAGTGTGAGGATTATGGTTATGGTTAGGTTTAGGGTGAGGGTAAGGTTTAGGGTGAGGATTAGGGTTAGGATTAGGGTTAGGGCTAGGGTTAGGTTGAGGGTGAAATTGAGGGTTAGTGTTAGGGTTATTTTGAGGGCTAGGGCGAGTGTAAGGGTTAGGGTTACTGTTAGGGTTAGGGTGAGGGTTAAGGTGACAGTGAGGGTTAGGGTAGAGTGAGTATTAGGGTTCGGGTTAGGGTTAGGGTTAAGATTAGTGTTAGGGTGAATGCTAGGGTGAGGGTCAGTGTTAGGGTTATGGTGAGGGTTAGGTTTAGGTTTAGGGTGAGGGTGAGGTTGAGGGGTTGTGTTAGTGTTAGAGTGAGGGTTAGGGTTAGGTTGAGGTTTTGGGTTTTTGGGAGGGTTAGGGTGAGGTTGAGGGTTAGGTTTAGAGTGAGAATAAGGGTTAAGGTGAGGTGTAGGTTGAGGGTGAAGTTTAGTGTTAGCACTAGGGTTACGGTGGGAGTAAGGTTTTCGGTGAGTGTTAGGGTGAGGGTGAGGATTAGGGTTAGGGTGAGGGTAAGGGTTAGGTGAGGGTTAGGGTGAGGGTGAAGTTTAGGGTTAACATTAGCATTACAGTGAGGGTGAGGGTTAGGGTTATTGTTAGGGTTGGGGTGAAGTCTAGGGTGAGGTTGAGGGTTAGGGTTAGAATTAGGAATAGGGTGATGATTATGGTTAGCGTTAAGGTTAGGGTGAGGTTTAGGCTGAGGGTTAGGGTTAGGGTTAGGGTGAGGATTAGGGTTAGTGTGAGGGTTAGGGTTAGGGTGAGGGTGAGGGTAAGGTTTAGGTTGAGTGTTAGAGTGAGGGTAAGGGTTATGATTACCATTAGTGTTAGGGTTAGGGTTAGGATGAGGGTGAGGATCAGGGTGAGGTTGAGGGTTAGGGTTAGGGTGAATGTTAGCATTAGGGTGAGGATTAGGGATAGCGTGAGGGTAAGGGTTAGGGTAAGGGTTAGAGTGAGGGAGAAGGTTAGGTTTAGGGTTAGGATGAGGGTTAGGCTAAGGGGTAGGGTTAGGGGTAGGGTGAAGGTTAGGGTAAGTGTGAGGGTTAGGGTTAGGGTTAGGGTGAGGGTGAGGTTTAGGGTGAGGGTGAGGGTTAGGTTTAGGGTGAGGGTTAGGGTTAGGGTTAGGGTGAGGTTTAGAGTGAGGGGCAGGGTTAGGTTTAGGGTGAGGCTTAGGTGTAGTGTGAGGGTTAGGGTTAGGGTTAGGGTGAGGATTAGGGTGAGAGTGAGGGTTAGGGTTAGCGTGAGTGGTAGGGTGAGGGTTACGGTTAGGGTTATAGTTAGGGTTTGGTTGTGGGTGAGGGTTAGCGTTAGGGTCAGTGTTAGGGTCAGGGTGAGTGTTAGGGTGAGGGTTACCGTTAGTTTATAGTTAGTGTTAGGTTGAGGGTGAGGGTTAGGTTTAGGGTTATTGTTAGGGTTATGGTGAGGGTTAGCGTTAGGATGAGGGTGAGGGTGAGGGTTAGGGTGAGTGGCAGGTTTAGGGTTAGGATGAGGGTTAGGTTTATTGTGAGGGTTAGGTTTTGGGTTAGGGTTAGTGTGAGGTTAATGGTTAGGGTGAGGGTTAGGGTGAGGGTGAGTATTAGGCTTAGGATTAGGGTGAGGTTTAGGGTTAGGCTGAGGGTGAGGGTGAGGGTTAGGGTTAGGGTTAGGATTAGGGTGAGGACTCGGGTGAGGGTGAGGGTTAATTTGAGGTTTAGTGTGAGGGTTAGGGTTAGGTTGAGGTTTTGATTTTGTGTGAGGGTTAGGGTGAGTTTTAGGGTTAGGGTTCGGGTGAGGATAAGGGTTAGGGTGAGGGTTTGGTTGAGGGTGAAGTTTAGTGTTAGTATTAGGGTTACGGTGTGAGTAAGGTTTGGGGTGAGTGTTAGGGTGAGAGTGAGGGTTAGGCTTAGGGTGAGGGTAAGCGTTAGGGTGAGGGTTAAGGTGAGGGTGAAGTTTAGGGTTAACATTAGTGTTAGGGTGAGGGTGAGGGTGAGGGTTAGTGTTAGAGTGGGGGTGAGGGCTAGGGTTAGGGTGAGGGTTAGGTTGAGAGTTAGGGATAGGGTAAGGATTAGTGTTAGGGTTATAGTTAGGGTGACAGGCTGAGGGGTAGGGTTAGGGTTAGGGTGAGGATTAGGTTTAGTGTGAGGGTTAGGGTTAGGGTTAAGGTTAGGGTGAGGTTAAGGGTTAGGGTGAGTGTTAGAGTGAGGGTAAGGGTTAGGGTTAGCATTAATGTTAGGGTTATGGTTAGGATGAGGGTGAGGGTCAGGATGAGGGGGAGGGTTAGTGTTAGGGTGAATGTTAGGGTTAGTGTGATGATTAGGGTTAGGGTGAGTGTAAGTGTTAGGGTGAGGGTTAGAGTGAGGGTGAGGGTTAGGTTTAGGGTTAGGCTGAGGGTTAGGTTGAGGGGTAGGGTTAGGGGTAGGGTGAGGGTTAGGGTAAGTGTGAGGGTAAAGGTTAGGGTTAAGGTTAGGGTGAGGTTCAGGGTGAGGGTGAGGCTGAGGTTTAGGATTAGGGTTAGGTTTAGGGTTAGATTGAGTGTGAGGGTGAGGGTGGACCTTTTGGGTTAAGGTTAGGGTTAGCGTGAGGGTGAGGTTGAGGGTTTGGGTTAGGTTTAGGTTTAGGATGTGGGTTAGGCTGAGGGGTAGCGTTAGGGGAGTGTGAGGGTTAGGGTTAGTGTGAGGGTCAGGGTTAGGGTAAGGGTAAGGTTAACGGTGACGGTTAGGTTTTGGGTGAGGGTTAGGGTTAGGGTTAGGGTGAGGGTTAGGGTTAGGGTGAGGGTGAGGGTGAGGGTGAGGTTTAGGGTTAGGGTTAGTGTAAGGGTTAGGTTGAGGGTAAAGGTGAGGTTTAGGGTTAGGGTGAGTGTTAGGGATAGGGTTACTGTTAGGGTGAATTTGAGGTTTAGGTTTAGGTTTAGGGTAAGGGTTAGGTTCAGGGTGAAGGTGAGGGTTAGGGTTAGGATTAGTTTTAGGGTTAGGGTTAGGTTGAGGGTGAGTGTGAAGGTGAAGTTTTGGATTAGGGTTAGGTTTATGGTGAGCTAGGGTGAGCGTGAGGGTTTGGGTGAGGGTGAGGATGAGGTTGAGGGTTAGGCTAAGGGTTATTGTTAGGGTTAGGGTAAGGATCAGGGTGACCTTGAAGGTTAAGATAAGAGTTAGGGTGAGGGTTAGGGTTAGGGTTAGTGTGAGGGTGAGGGTGAGGGTTAGGGTTAGGGTTAGGGTGAGGTTGAGGTTGAGGGTTATGTTTAGGGTCAGTGTTAGGTTGAGGGCTAGGTTTCAGGTTCGGGTTCGGATGAGACTGAGGGTTAGGTGTGGGTGAAGGTATGTGTGAGTGTTAGGGTGAGGGAACGGTTTAGGGTTAGGGTTAAGGTGAGGGTTAGGGTGAAAGTGATGTTGAGGGTTAAGGTGAAACTGAGGTTTAGTGTGTGGGTTTGGGTTAGGTTTAAGGTGAGGGTTAGGGTTAGGGTTCTGGTTAGGGTGAGGGTTAGGTTGACGGTGCAAGTGAGGGTTAGGGTTAGGTTTAGGGTTAGGCTGTGGGTGAGGGGGAGGGTGATGGTGAGGGTTAGGGTTAGGGTGAGTGTTGGGCTTAGGGTTAGGGTGAGGCTTAGAGTTAGGGTGATATTTAGGGTGAGGTTGAGGTTTAGGCTGAGGGTCAGGGTTCTGGTGAGACTGAGGGTTAGGGTGTGGGTGAGGGTTAAGTTTAGGGAGAGGATGGGGTTAACGGTTAGGGTTAGGGTGCGGGTGCGGGTTAGGGTTAGGGTAAGGGTTAGGGTGAGTGTTAGGATTAGGGTTAGGATGAGGGTTAGGATGAGGGATAGAGTTTGGGTTATTGTGAGAGTTAGGGTTAGGGTGAGGGTTAGGGTGAGTGTTAGGTTTAGGGTTAGGGTGAGGGTGAGGGTGAGGGTGAGAGTTAGGGTTAGGGTAATGTTTAGGGTGAAAGTGAGTGCTAGGGTGAGTGTGAGGGTTCCGGTGAGACTGAGGGTTAGGGTGTGGGTGAGGATGTGGGTGAGGGTTAGGGTTAGGGTAAGGGTTAGTGTGAGTGTTAGGGTTAGGGTTAGGATGAGGGTTAGGATGAGGGATATGGTTAGGGTTATTGTGAGGGTTAGGGTAAGGGTGAGGGTTAGGGTGATGGTTAGGGTGAGGGTTAGGGTTAGGGTTAGGGTAAGGTTACGGGTTAGGGTGAGGGATATGGTGAGGGTGAGGGTTAGAGTTAGGTTTAGGGTTAGTGTTAGAGTTAGGGTGAGGTTGAGGGTTAGGGTAAGGGTTAGTATTACGGTTAGGGATAGGGTTAGGTTTAGGGTGAGGTTGAGGGGTAGGATTAGGCTTATGGTCCGCGTTAGGGTTATGGTTAGGGTTTGGGTGAGCGTTTGGGTTAGGTTTAGGGTTAGGATGAGTGTTAGGATGAGGGATAGGTTTAGGGTTGGGTTGAGGGTTAGGGTTAGTGTGAGGGTTAAGCTTAGGTTTCAGGTTAAGGTGAGGGTAAGGTTTAGGGTGAGGGTTATGCTGAGAGTGATGTTTAGGGTTAGGGTGACAGGGTTAGCGTGAGGGTAAGGTTTAGTGTGAACATTAGTGTGAGGGTTAGGTTTATGGTTAAGGTTAGGATGAGTGTTAGGGTGAGTGTTAGCATTAGGGTTAGGATTAGCTTTCGGGTGAGGGTAAGGGTTAGGGTGAGGGTTATGGTGAGAGTGACGGTTAGGGTTAGGGTGAGGTTTAGGGTTTGGATCAGGGTTAGAGTGAGGGCTAGGATGAGGTGAGGGTTAGGGTTAGGGTGAGGGTTAGGGTGAGGAATAGGGTTATGTTTAGGTTGAGCGTTAGGTTTAGTGTGAAGGTTAGGATTAGGACTAGGGTTAGTGTTAGGATGATGTTAAGGGTTAGGGTGAGGGTTAGGGTTAGGTTGAGGGTTAAGGTTAGGTTTAGGCTTAGGGTGAACGTTAGGCTGAGGGTTACGGTTAGGATTAGGCTGAGCGTGTGTGTGAGGGTGAGGGTTAGGGTTAGGGTTAGGGTTTTGGTTAGGTTGAGGGTTAGGTGTAATGTGAGTGTTAGGGTTAGGGTTAGGGTGAGGGTTAGGGTTACTGTGATGGTTAGGGTGTGGGTGAGGGTTAGGTTGAGTGTGAGAGTTAGGTTTAGGTTTAGGGTTAAGTTGAGGGCTAGGGTGAGGTTGAGGGTTAGGTTTAGGGTTAGGGATAGGGTGATGATTTGGGTTAGTGTTAGTGTTAGGGTGAGCCTTAAGCTGAGGAGTATGGTTAGGGTTAGGCTGAGGGTGTGTGTGAGGGTGAGGGTTACGGTTAGTGTGAGGGTTAGGGTTAGTGTGAGGGTTAGGGTAAGGGCAAGGGTAAGGTTAGGGTGAGGGTTATTGTGAGGGTTAGGGTTAGATTTAGGGGTTGTTTTAGTGTGAGCATTAGGGTTAGTGTTAGGGTTAGGGTGAGGGTGAGGGTAAGGGTTAGGGTGAGGTTTAGGTTGATTGTGAGGGTTAGCATGAGAGTTAGGGTTAGGATGAGAATTAGGGTGAGGGTTAGGGTTAGGGTTAGTGTTAGTGTTAGGATGAGGGTGACGGTGAGGGTTAGGGTTAGGGTGAGGGTGAGGTTGAGGGTTAGTTTTAAGATTAGGGTTAGGTTTAGGGTTAGACTGAGGGTGAGGGTGAGGGTGAGGGTGAGGTTTAAGGTTAGGGTTAGGGTGAGGTTTAGGGTTAGTGTGAGGGTTAGGGTGAGGGTGAGGGTAAGGATTAATGGTGAGGGTTAGGGTGAGGGTGAGGGTTAGGGTTAAGGTTAGAGTTAGGGTGAGGGTTTGGGTGAGGGTTAGGATTAGGGTTAGGGTTAGGGTGAGGTTTAGGGTGAGGGTAAAGGTTAGGGTTAGGTTTAGGGTTCGGCATAGGGTGAGAGTGAGGATTAGGGTTAGCGTGAGATTTAGGGTTAGGGTGAGGGTTAGGGTGAGGTTTAGGGTGAGGGTTAGGGTTAGGGTTAGGGTTATGGTAAGGGTGACGCTTAGGGTGAGAGTTAGGGTTAGGGTTATTGTGAGGGTTAGGGTTAGAGTGAGGGTTAGGGTTAGTTTGCGGCCTGGAGTGAGTGGGAGGTTTAGGGTTAGGGATAGGGATAGGGTGAGGGTTAGGGTTAGGTTTAGGGTGAGGGTTAGGGTGAGAGGTAGGTTTTAAGGTTAGGGTGTAGGATAGGTTTAGTGCGAAAATTAGGGTTAGGGTTAGGATTAGGCTGAGGGTGAGGGTGAGGGTTAGGGTTAACGTGAGGTTTAGGGTTAGCGTTAGGGTGAGGGTGAGGGAGGCGGTGAAGGTTAGCGTTAGGATGAGTATTAGGGGGAGGGTTAGGGTTTGTGTTTGTGTTAGGGTGAGTGTGAGGGTTAGGGTCAGGGTTAGGGTGAGGGTGAGGGTGAGGGATAGGTTTAGGATTAGGGTTAGGTTTAGGGTTAGACTGAGGGTGAGGGTCAAGTTGAGGGTGAGGGTTAAGTTTAGGGTTAGGGTGAGGATTAGGGTTAGTGTGATGGTTAGGGTAAGGGTGAGGTTTAGGGTTAGGGTTAGGTTTAGGGTGAGGTTTAGGGTGAGGGATAGGGTTATGGTGAGTGTAGCATGAGGGTAAGTGTTTGGGTGAGGGTTAGGGTTAGGGTGGGGCTTAGGGTAAGAGTGAGGGTTTGGTTTAGTGTGAGGGTTAGGGTTAGGGTGAGGGTTAGGGTTAGGATTAGAGTTAGGGTGAGGGCAAGGGTGAGTGTGAGGGTTAGATTTAGGGTGAGGGTTAGGGTTAGGTTTAGAGTGAGGGTTAGGCTGAGGTCAGGTTTAGGGTTAGGGTGAGCTTAGGTTTAGAGTGAGGGTTAGGGTTTGGGTTAGGGTGAAGTTAAGGGTTATGGTGAGTGGTAGGGTTAGGGTGAGGATTAGGGTTAGGATTAGGGTTAAAGCTAGGGTTAGGCAGAGGGTGATGGTGAGGGTGAAATTGAGGGTTAGGGTTAGGGTTAGGTTGAGGGCTAGGACGAGTGTAAGGTTTAGGGTTAGGGTTAGGGTGAAATTTAAGGTGAGAGTGAGGGTTAGGGTTAGGGTGAGGATTAGGGTTCAGGCGAGGTTTAGGTTTAGGAGTAGGGTTAGTGTGAGGGCTAGGGTGAGGGTGAGGGTTATGGTTAGGGTCAGGGTTAGGTTTACGTTTAGGGTGAAGGTGAGGTTGAGGGGTAGGGTAGGGTTAGGGTGAGGGTTAGGTTCAGTGTGAGGGTTAAGGTTAGGTTGAGGTTTTGAGTTTGTGTGAGGATTAGGGTGAGGTTGAGGGTTAGGGTTAGGGTGAAAGTTAAGGTGAGAGTGAGGGTTATGGTTAGGGTGAGGATTAGGGTTCAGGCGAGGTTTAGGATTAGGAGTATGGTTAGGGTGAGGGCTAGAGTGAGAGTGAGGGTTATGGTTAGGGTCAGGGTTAGGTTTAGGTTTAGGGTGACGGTGAGGTTGAAGTGTAGAGTTAGGGTTAGGGTGAGGTTTAGGTTTAGTGTGAGGGTTAGGGTTAGGTTGAGGTTTTGAGTTTGTGTGAGGGTTAGGGTGAGGTTGAGGGTTAGGGTTAGGGTGACAGTTAGAGTGAGGGTGAGGGTTAGGGTTAGGGTTAGGGTAAGGGTGAGGGTTAGGGTTAGGGTGAGGTTGACGTTTAGGGTTAGGGTTCAGGTTATTGTGAGGGTTAGCGTGAGGGTGATGTTCAGGGTGAGGGTGAGGGTTAGGTTTAGGCTGAGGGATAGTTTTAGGATTAGAATTCGGCTGATGTCTAGGGTGAGGGTGAGGGTTAAGGTGTGGATTAGGTTCGGGTGAGGTTTAGGGTGAGTCTAAGGGTTAGGGTGATGGTTAGGGTGAGGGTGAGTTTTAGGGTTCGGTTTAGGGTTCGGGTTCGGGTTAGGGTGAGGGTTAGTGTTAGGTTTAATGTTAGGATGATGGTTAGGCTGAGGGATAGTGTTAGGGCTAGGGTGAGGGTTTCAGGTTAGTATGAGGGTTAGGGTTAGTATTAGGGTTAGGGTGAGGGTAAGTGTTAGGTTGAGCGTTAGGATGAGGGTGAGGGGTAGGGTTAGCATTAGGGTTAGGGTTAGGGTTATTGTGACGGTTAGGGTGAGGGTGAGGGTAAGAGTTATGTTGAGCGTTATGGTGAGGGTGAGGGTTAGGTTTAGGGTGAGGGTAAGTTTTAGGGAGTGGGTTAGAGTGAGGGTGAAGGTTAGGATTAGCATTAAGGTTAGAGTGAGAATGAGGGTTAGGGTTAGGTTTAGGGTTAGGGAGAGGGCTAGGCTGAGGGTGAGGGTTAGTGTTAGGGTGAGGTTGAGGGTTAGGGTGAGTGTTAGGGTTAGGGTTAGGGTTAGGTTTTGGGTGAGGGTTAGGGAGAGTGCGAGGGTTAGGGTGAGGGTGCGGGAGAGGGTTAAGGTGAGGGTTAGGGTTAGAATTAGGGTCAGGGTGACGGCTAGGATGAGGGTGAGGTTTAGGGTTAGGGTTAGGGTTAGGGTGAGGGTAATTGTTAGGATTAGGGGTAGGGTTTGGGCTAGGATCAGGGTGAGTTTTAGGGTTAGGGTAAGGGTCAGGATTAGGGTGAGTGGTAGGGTTAGGGTGAGAGTGAGGGTTAGGGTTATCATGAGTTTTAGGGTGAGGGTTAGGGTTAGTTTTATGTTTAGGTTTAGGGTTAGTGTGAGGTTGAGATTTAGGGTTAGGGTTAGGGTGAGGTTGAGTGTTATGGTTAGGGTTAGGGTTAGGTTTAGAGTTAGGGTTAGAGTTAGGGTTAGAGTTATTGTTAGTGTGAGGGTTAGGGTTAGGGTTAGATTTAGAGTTAGGGTGAGGGCTAGGGTGAGGGTTAGGGTTAGGTTGAGTTTGAAGGTGAGGGTTTTGGTTAGGTTTAGGTTTAGGATGAATGTTAGGCTGAGGGTTAGGGTTAGGGTTCGGGTGAGGGTTAGGGTTAGTGTGAGGGTTAGGGTTCGGGTTAGGTTTAGGGTTCGGGTAAGGTTTAGGGTGAGGGTGAGGGTGAGGGTTAGGGTTAGGGTGGCTGTGAGGTTAAGGGTTAGCAATAGGGTTATGGTGAGGGTGAGGTTTAGGGTTAGGGTTAAAATGAGGTCTAGTGTGAGGGTGAGGGTTAGGGTTAGTTTTAGGGATGGGTGAGGATTGGGGTTAGGATTAGGGTGAGGGTGAGGGTTAGGATTAGTGTTAGGGTGAGGGTTAGGGTTAGGGTGTGGGTTAGGATTGGGTTAGGGTTAGGGTGAGTGTGAGGGTGAGGATGAGGGATAGGGTTAGGGTTAGGTTTAGGGTGAAGGTGTGGGTGAGGGTTAGGATTAGGGTTTGTGTTAGGACTTGGGTCAGGGTGAGTGCAAGTGTGAGGGTAATTGTGAGGGTTAGGTTTAGGGTGAGGGATAAGGTTAGGTTTAGGGTTAGGGTGAGGGTTAGGATGAGGGTTAGGGTTAGGGTTAGCATGAGGGTTAGGGTTAGAGTGAGGGCTAGGGTCAGGGTGAGGGTTAGGGTTAGTGTTAGGATGAGGGTGATGTTTAGGATTAGTGTTAAGGTTAGGGTTAGGATTATTTTTAGGGTTAGAGTTAGGGTTAGGGTGAGTGTGAGGATGAGGGTTAGGTTTAGTGTTAGGGTTATGGTGAGGGTGAGGGTGAGGGGTAGGGGTAGGATTAGGGTTAGGTTTAGGCTGAGGGTGAGGGTGAGGGTGAGAGTTAGGGTTATGTTTAGGTTTAGGGTTAGGGTTAGGGTTAGGATGAGGTTTAGGTTGTGGGTTAGGGTTAGGGTGAGTTTGAGGTTGAGGTTTAGGGTTAGGGTTAAGGTGAGGGTTAGGGTGAGATTAAGGGTTAGGGTGATGGTTAGGGCGAGGGTTAGTTACAAGGTTAGGGTTAGGGTGATGTTTAGGGTGAGGGTGAGGGTTAGTGTGAGGGTGAGGATTCGGGTGAGACTGAGGGTCAGGGTGTGGGTGAGGGTTAGGTTTATGGTGAGGGTAAGGGTGAAGGTGAATTTAGGATGCGAGTGAGGGTTAGGGTTAGGATTAGGGTGAGGGTTAGGGTGACGGTTAGGGTGAGGGTTAGGGTTAGGGGTAGGGGGAGGGGGAAGGTTAGGGTTAGGGTTAGGGTGAAAGTTAGGGTGAGGCTATGGGTTAGGATGATGGTGAGGGTTAAGGTTAGGGTAGTGTTAGGGTTAGTGTTAGGGTGAGGGTTATTGTCAGGCTTAGGGTTAGTGATAGGTTTAGGGTTAGGGTTAGGGTTAGGATGAGGGTTAGGGTGAGGGGTACGGTTAGGGTAAGGGTGAGGGTTAGGGTTAGGGTTAGGGCTATGGTTAGGGTGAGGGTAAGGTTTAGGGTGAGGGTTAAGGTGAGGGTGAGGTTTAGGGTTAGGGTTATCGTGATGCTTAGTTTGAGGGTTAGGTTTTGGGTTAGGTTAGGGTGAGGGTGAGGGTTAGGGTGAGGGTTAGGGTTGAGGTTAGTGTTAGGGTGAGGTTTAGGGTGAGGATAAGGGTTAGTGTGAGGGTTAGGGTTAGACTGAAGTTTAGAGTGAGGGTGAGGTTTAGGGTTAGGTTTAGCGTTAGGTTGAGGTTAAGGGTTATGGTGAGGGTTAGCGTTAGGGTTAGGGTGAGGGTTTGGATTAGGTTTAGTGTTAGGATGAGGGTTAGGCTGAGGGTTAGGGTTAGGGTTAGGGTGAGGGTTAAGGTTAGTGTGAGGGTTAGGGTTAGGATTAAGGTTAGGGTGAGGTAAGGGTTAGTGTGAGGGTTAGGGTGAGGGTGGGGTTACGTTTAGGGTGAGGGGTAGGGTGAGGGTAATGTTGGGGTTAGGGTTAGGGTTAGGTTGAGGGTTAGGGTGAGAGTTAGCGTGAGGTTGAGGGTGAGTGTGAGGGTTTGAGTTAGGATTAGGTTTAGGCTGAGGGTTGGAATGAGTGTAGGGTGAGGGCTAGTGTGAGGGTGAGGTTGATGTTTAGGGTGAGGGTCAGGGTGAAGGTTAGGGTTAGGATTAGTTTTAGGTTTAGGATTTCGCTTAGGTTGAGTGTGAGTGTGAGGGTTAGAGTTAGGGAGAGGGTGAGAGTGAGGGTGAGGGTTAGGGTTAGGGTTAGGATTAGGGTTAGGTTGAAGGTGAGGGTGAGAGTTAGGGTTAGGGTTATCGTGAGGGTTAGAGTGAGGGTGAGGGTTAGGGTTAGTTTGAGGGTTAGGGTTAGGATGAGGGTGAGTGTTAGGATGAGGGCTAGCATGAGGCTGAGGGTTAGGGTTAGGGTTAGGCTGAGGGTTAGGGAGAGTGGTAGGATTAGGGTTCAGGTGAGGGTTAGGGTTTGTGTGAGGGTTAGGGTTAGGGTTATGGTGAATGTAAGGGTTAGGATGAGGGTGAGGGTGAGGGTGAGGGTGAGGTTCAGGGTTATCGTAAGTGTTATGGTGAGGGTTAGGGTGAGTGTTAGTGTTATGCTTAGGGATAGGTTGTGGATGAGGGTTAGGGTTAGGGTGAGGGTTAGGGTTAGGGTTAGGGTTAGGCTTACTGTGAGGATTAGGGTTAGGGTTAGGGTTAGGGTGAGGGTGAGCGTAAGGGTTAGGGTCAGGTTTAGGGTGAGGGTGAGGTTTAGGGTTCGGGTGAGGGTTAGGGTGAGGTTTAGGGTGAGGGGTAGGTTTAGGGTTAGGTTGAGGGTTAGGTTTAGTGTGAGGGTTAGGGTTAGGGTTAGGGTTAGGTTTAGGGTGAGGATAAGGGTTATGGTGAGGGTTAGGGTGAGAGTGAGGGGTAGGGTTAGCATTAGGGTTAGGGTTAGGGTTAGGGTGAGAGTTAGGGTTAGGTTTAGGGTTAGGGTGAGGGTGAGTTTGAGGGTTAGGTTTAGGGTTAGTGTGAGGGTTAGGGTTAGGGTGTGCGTTAGGTTAGGGTTAGGTTGAGGGTGACGGTGAGGGTTAGGGTGAGGGTGAGGGTAAGGGTGAGAGTTAGGGTTAGGGTTAGGGTTAGGGTGAGGGTGAGGGTGAGGGTTAGGATTAGTGTTAGTGTTAGGATTTGGCTGAGGGTGAGGGTGAGTGTGAGGGTGAGGGTTAGGGTTAGGTTTAGGGTGAGGGTTAGGGTAAGGGTTAGGTTTAGTGCTAGAGTGAGGGTGAGTCTTAGGTTTAGGGTTAGGGTGAGGGTTAGGGATAAGGTGAGGGTTAGGGTTAGTGTGAGCCTTAGGGTTAGGGTGAGGGTAAGTGTTAGGGTGAGGGTTGGGTTGAGAGTGAGTGTTAGGGTTATATTGGGTGCTAGGGTGAGGTTTAGGGTGAGGGATTGGATTATGTTTAGGGTTAGGGTGAGGGTGAGGTTTAGGGTTAGGGTTAGGGTGAGGGTTAGTTTTAGGGTTAGGGTTAGGCTTAGGGTTATTTTTAGGGTTAGGGTGAGTGTGAGGTTGAGGGTGATAGTGAAGGTGAGGATAAGGGTTAGGGTGAGGTTGAGGGTGAGGGTGAAGTTTAGGGTTAGGGTGAGGTTTAGATTAAGGGTGAAGGTTAGGGTTAGGATTAGGAGGAGGGTTAGGTTTAAGCTGAGGGTGAAGGTTAGGGTTAGTGTTAGGGTGAGAGTAAGGATTTGGGTGAGGGTTAGATTGAGTGTGAGGGTGAGGGTTAGGGTTATGGTGAGGTTTAAGGTGAGATTTAGGGTTAGGGTGAGGTTTAGTGTTAGGGTTAGGGTTAGTGGTAGGGTTAGGGTGAGGTTTAGGTTTAGTTTGAGGGTTAGAGTTAGGTTAGGTTTAGGGTGAGGGTTAGTGTTTTGGAGAGGGTTAGGGTGCCAGTGAGGGTTACGGTTAGCATGAGTGTTAATTGTGAGGGTTAGGGTGAGGATTAGGGTTAGCATTAGGGTTATGGTGAGGGTTAGGCTGAAGGTTAGGGTTAGGATTAGGGTGAGGGGGAGGGGGAGTGTTAGGGTTAGGATTAGGGTTAAGTTGAGTGTTAGGTTGAGGGTTGTTGTCATTGTTAGCGTTAAGGTTAGGGTCAGGGTTAGGTTTAGGGTGAGGTTTAGGGTTAGGATGAGGGTGAGAGTTAGGATTAGGGGTAGGCTGAGGGCTAGGGTTAGGGTGAGGGTTTGGGTTAGAGTTAGGGTGAGGGTTAGGGTGAGTGGTAGGGTTAGGGTTAGAGTGAGTGTTAGGTTTAGTGTGAGGGTTAGGGTTAGGGTTAGGGTTTGGGTGAGGGTAAGGTTTAGGGTGAGTGTTAGGGTGAGAGTGAGGTTTAGGGTTAGCCTTAGTGTTAGTATGAGATTTACGGTGAGGGCTAGGGTTAGGGTTAGGGTTAGATTTAGGGTGAGGGTGAGGGTTAGGGTTAGGTTTAGGGTGAGGATTAGGGTTAGGGTGAGGGTTAGGTTTAGTGTGAGGTTTAGCTTTAGGGTTAGGTTGAGGGTATGGGTTAGGGTGAGGGTTAGGGTGAGAGTGAGGGTTACGGTTATCTTGAGTGTTAGGGTGAAGGTTAGGGTGAGGGTTAGGGTTAAGGTTAGGTATAGGGTTAGGATGAGGGTTAGGGTTAGGTTAAGGTTAGGGTGAGGTTGAGGTTTTGGGTTAAGGTTTTGGGTTGAGGTTGAGGTTTTAGGGTGAGGGTTAGGTTTAGGTTGAGGTTTAGGGGTATGGTTAGGGTTAGGGTGACGGTGAGGGTTAGGATTAGGGTTAGTGTTAGAGTTAGGGTGAGGTTGAGGGTGAGGTTTTGCTTTAGGTTTAGGCTTGGAATGAGGGTTAGGCTGAGGGGTAGTGTTTGTGTTAGGGTTAGGGTTAGGGTTAGTGTGAGGGTTAGGTTTAGGGTTAGTGTTAGGGTGAGGGTAATGGTTAGGGAGAGGGCTAGTGTGGAAGTTAGAGTTAGGTTTAGGGTTAGGGTTAGGGTTATTGTTAGGGTTAGGGTGAGGTTGAGGGTGAGGGTGAGGGTGAGAGTTAGGGTGAGGTTTAGGGTGAGGGTAATGGTGACGGTTAGTGTTAGGCTGAGGGTGAGGGTTAGGGTTAGGGTTAAGGTGATATTAAGGATTAGGGGGAGGGTTAGGGTGAGGGTGAGGGTTAGGGTTATGGTTAGGGTTGGGGTTAGGCTGAGATCGAGGGTGATGGTGAGTTTGAGGTATAGGTTTAGGGTTAGTGTTAGGGTGAGGGTAATGGTTAGGGTATGGGTTAGGGTGAGGGTGAGGGTTAGGTTTAGGATTAGGGTTAGGGTTAGTGTTAGGTTTAGGCTGAGGGTGATGGTGAGGGTGAGGGTGAGGTTTAGTGTAAGGGTTAGGTTGAGGGCTAGGGTGAGGTTGAGGGTTAGGGTGAGGTGAGTGTAAGGGTGAGGGTTTCGGTTAGGTAAGGAGTAGGGTTAGGGTGAGGGTTAGGATTAGGGTGAGACTTAGGGTTAGGGTTAGGGTGAGGTTTAGGTATAGGGTGATGTTTAGGGTGAGGGTTAGGGTGAGGGTGAGGGTTCGGGTTAAGGTGAGGGTTAGGGTGTGTTTGACGGTTAGGGTTAAGGAGTGTGTTAGGGTTTCGGTGAGGGTTATGGTGAGGGTGAGGGTTTGGGTTAGGGTTAGGGTGAGGGTTAGGTTTAGAGTTAGGGTTAGGGTGAGGGTTAAGGTGAGGGGTAGTGTTAGGGTTAGGGTCAGTGTTAGGGTTAGTGTGAAAGTTAGGGTTAGATTTAGGGGTAGGGTTAGGGTGAGGATAAATGTTAGGGTGCAGGTTAGGGTGAGGGTGAGTGTTAAGGTTAGGGTGAGTGTGAGGATTAGTTTTAGTGTGAGGGTTAGGATTAAGGTTAGGTTTATGGTGAGGGTGAGGGTGAGGGTTAGGGTTAGGGTTAGGGATAGGGTTAGGATGAGGGGGAGGGGGAGGGGAGGCTTAGATTTATCATTAGGGTTAGTCTTAGGCTTAGGGTGAGGGTGAGGGTGAGGGTGAGGGTGAAGGTTAGGTTGAGGGTTAGGGTTAGGGTTAGGGTGAGGGTTAGGGATAGGGTGATGTTTAGGGTGAGGGTTAGGTTTAGGTTTAGGGTTAGGGTTAGGCTTAGTGTGAGAGTGAGGGTGAGTTGAGAGTTAGGTTGAGGTTGAGTGATCGGATGAGGGTGAGGGTAAGTGTGTGTTTTAGGTTTAGGGTTAGTATGAGCGTTAGGGTGAAGGTGAGTATTAAGGTGAGGGTGAGGGTTAGGTTAGGGTTAGCATTAGGGTGAGGATTAAGGTAAGGGATAGGGTTATGGTTTGGGTTAGGGTGAGGGTTAGTGTGAGGACTAGGTTAAGGGTGAGGGTTTGGGTTTGGGTTAGGAATAGGGTGAGGATTAGGGTTAGTGTTAGGTTTTGGTTGAGGGTGAGGGTGAGGGTGAGGGTAAGGGTGAGGGTTAGGGTTAGGTTGACGGTGAAGGTGGGGGTTAGGGTTAGGATTAGTGTTAGGGTTAGGTTTTGGCTGAGGGTGAGGGTGAGGGTGAGGGTTAGTGTTCGGATTAGGGTGAGGGTGAGGGTGAGGGTGAGGTTTAGGGTTAATATTAAATTTAGGGTGTTGGTTAGGGTGAGGGATAGGGTTAGGGTCAGGGTGAGGGTGAGGGTTAGGGTGAGGGTAAGGGTTAGGGTTAGTGTTAGGGTGAAGGTAATGGTTAGGGTGTGGGTTAGGTTGAGGGTGAGGTCTAGGGTTAGGATTAGGGTTATTGTTAGGGTTAGGCTGAGGGTGATTGTGAGGGTGAGGGTGAGGGTTAGGGTTAGGGTTAGGGTTATGGTGAGGGCTAGGGTGAGGGTGAGGGTTAGGGTGAGGGTGAGGGATTCAGTTAGGTAAGGATTAGGGTGAGGGTGAGGATTAGGGTGTGAGTGAGTGTTAGGGTGAGGGATAGGTTTAGGGTGAGGGTGTGTGATCGGGTTATGAATACAGTTAGGGTTAGTTTGAGGGTGAGATTTAGTGTTAGGTTTAGGGTGAGGGAGAGGGGGAGGGGGAGGTTCAGGGTTAGGGTTAGGGTGAGTCTTAGGGTGAGGGTTAGGGTTAGGGTAAGAGTTAGGGTAGGGTGAGGGATGGGTTAGGGTTAGGGTTATTGTTAGAGTTAGGGTGAGGGTGAAGGTGAGGTTTAGGGTTAGGATTAGGGTTAGGGTTAGAGTTAGGTTGAGGGTGAGGGTGAGGGTGAAGGTGAGGTATAGGGTTAGGGTGAGGGTTAGGTTTAAGGTGAGGGTTAGCTGTACGTTTAGCGTTAGGATGAAGGTTAGTGTTAGGGTTACAGTTAGGGTCAGGGTAAGTGCTAGGGTTATGGTTAGGGTGAGGGTGAGGGTTAGGGTTAGGGTTAGGATTAGTGTTAATCTTAGGATTTGGCTGATGGTGAGGTTTAGGCTGAGGGTTACGGTTAGGATAAGGGTTAGGGTGAGTGTTTGTTTTATTTTTAGGTTTGGGCTGGGGATTAGACTGAGGGGTAGGGTTAGTGTTATGATTAGGGTGAGGGTAAGGGTTAGGGTGAGGGTTAGGGTTAGGGTGAGGATTAGGTTTAGGGTTAGGGTGAAGGTTAGGTTTAGTGTGAGGGTTATGGTTAGGGTGAGGGTTAGGGTTAGAGTTAGGGTGAGGCTGAGGTTTAGGGTTAGGTTTAGGGTAAGGTTTTGGTTGAGGGTGAAGGTGAGGGTTAGGTTTAGGATTATGGTTAGGGTTAGGGTTTGGCTGAGGTTGAGGGTGAGGGTGAGGTTTAGGGTAAGGATTAGGGTTAGGGTTAGGGTGAGGGCTAGCTTGAGGGTGAGGGTTAGGGTTAGGGTGAGGACTAATGTGAGTATGAGTGTTAGGATTAGAGTTAGGAATAGGGTGAGGATTAGGGTTAGGGTTAGGGTTAGAGTTAGGTTTAGGGTAAGGTTTAGGTTGAGGGTGAGGGTGAGGGTTAGGTTTAGGGTTAGTGTTATGGTGAGGGTAATGGTTAGGGTGTGGGTTAGGGTGAGGGTGAGGTTTAGGGTTAATGTTAGAGTTAGGGTGAGGGTTAGGGTGAGGGCTAGGGTGAGGGTTAGGGTGAACGTTAGGGTTAGGGTTAGGGGTAGGGTTAGAATTAGGGTGAGGGTGAGTGTTTAGGTTAGGGTGAGTGTGAGGATTACTGTTAGGGTGAGGTTTAAGGTGAGGGTTAGGTTTAGGGTGAGGGTGAGAGTGAGGGTTAGGGTTAGGGTTTGTGACAGGGTTAGGATGAGTGTGAGGGTGAGGTAGAGGGTTAGGGTTAGGGTTAGGGTTAGGGTTGGGGTTAGGCTTAGGGTGAGGGTGAGGGTGAGGGTTATTGTTAGGTTGAGGGTTAGGGTTTCAGTTAGGGTGAGGGTTAGGGTTAGGGTGATGTTTAGGGTAAGGGTAAGGTTTAGGGTTAGGGTTAGGGTTAGGCTTAGGGTGAAAGTGAGAGTAAAGTTGAGAGTTAGGGTGAGGGTGAGGGTTCAGATGAGGGTGAGGGTTAGTGTGTGGTTTAGGGTTAGGGTTAATCTGATGGTTAGGGTGACGGTGAGTATGAAGGTGAGGGTGAGGGTTAGGGTGAGGGTTAGGGTGAGGACTAGGGTGAGGGTGAGCTTTTGGGTTTGGGTTAGGGATAGGGTGAGGATTAGGGTTAGGGGTAGGGTTAGGGTTAGGTTTTGGCTGAGGGTGAGGGTGAGGGTGAGGGTAAGGGTGAGGTTTAGGTTCAGTGTGAGGGTGACGGTGAGGGTTAGTGATAGGATTAGGATGAGGGTTAGGGTGCCGGTGAGGTTTAGGGTTAATATTAGAGTTAGGGTGAGGGTTAAAGGGAGGGTTAGGGTTAGGGTGAGGGTGAGGGTTAGGGTGAGGGTTAGGGTTAGGGTTAGGTGCAGGGTTAGGGTTAGGGTGAGGATTAGAGTTAGGGATAGGGTTAGGGTTAGGTTTAGAGTTATTGTTAGGGTTAGGTTGAGGGTGAGGTTGAAGTTGAGGCTTAGGGTGAGGTTTAGGGTGAAGGTAAGGGTGAGGGTTAGTGTTAGGATTAGGGTTAGGGTTAGGTTTAGGCTGAGGGTGAGGGTTAGGTTTAGGGTTACAGTGAGGTTAAGGATAAGGATGAGGGTTAGGGTGAGGGTGAGGGTTAGGCTTAGGGTTAGGGTTGGGGTTAGGCTGAGTGTGAGAGTGATGGTGAGGGTGAGTGTTAGGTTTAGGGTTAGTGTTAGGGTGATGGTAATGGTTAGGGTGTTGGTTAGGGTGAGGGTGAGGGTTAGGTTTAGGATTAGGGTTATGGTTAGGATTAGGTTTAGGCTGAGGGTGTGGTGAGGGTGAGGGTTAGGGTTAGGTTTAGGGTGAGGGCTAGGGTGAGGTTGAGGGTTAGGTTGAGGGTGAGTGTGAGGGTGAGGGTTTAGGTTAGGTAAGGATTAGGGTTTAGGTGAGGATTCGGCTGTGGGTGAGGGTTAGGGTGAGGGTTAGGTTTAGGGTGAGGGTTAGGGTTGGGGTTAGGGTTAGGGTTAGGTATAGGGTGATGTTTAGGGTGAGGGTTAGGGTGAGAGTGAGGGTTCGGGTTAGGGTTCAGGTTAGGGTGTGTGTGAGGGTTAGGGTTAGGGTTATGGTGAGGGTGAGGGTTAGGGTTAGGTTTAGTGTGAGGGTTAGGTTTAGAGTTAGGGTTAGGGTGAGTGTTAGGTTTAGGGTTAGGTTTAGGGTGAGGGTTAGGGTTAGCATTAGGGTTACCTTGAGGGTGAGGTTGAGGGTTAGGGTTAGATTGAGGTCTAGTGTTTGGGTGAGGGTTAGGTTTAGGTTTAGGGAGAGGGTGAGGATTAGGGTTAGGGTTAGGGTGAGAGTGAGCATTAGGGTTAGGGTGTGGGTTAGGGTTAGCATTAGGGTACAGTTAGGATTTAGGTTGACCATGAGGGTTTGGGTGAGGGATAGGGTTAGGATTAGGATTAGAGTTAGGGTGAGGGTGAAGATGAGGCTTAGGGTTAGGATTAGGGTTAGGGTGAGGGTTAGGTTGAGGGTGAGGGTGAGGGTGAAGGTGAGGGTTAGGGTAGGGTGAGGGTTAGGTTTAGGGGGAGGGTTAGCTGTAGGTTTAGCTTTAGGGTGAAGGTGAGTGTTAGGGTTACAGTTAGGGTCAAGGTAAGTGCTAGGGTTAGGGTTAGGGTGAGGGTGAGGTTGAACATTAGTGTTAGGATTATTGTTAGGTTTAGGATTTGGCTGAGGGTGAGGGTTAGTGTTAGGATTAAGGTGAGGTTTACGGTGACGGTGAGGTTTAGGGTTAATATCAGAGTTAGGGTGAGGGTTAGGGTTAGGGTGAGGGTTAGGTTGAGGGTTTGTGTTATTTTTAGGGATAGGCTGAGGGTTAGACTGAGGGGTAGGGTTAGGGTTATGATTAGGGTGAGGGTAAGGTTTAGGGTGAGGGTTCGGGTTAGGGTGAGGATTAGGTTTAGGGTTAGGGTGAAGTTTAGGTTTAGTGTGAGTGTTAGGGTTTGGTTGAGGGTTAGAGTTAGGGTTAGTTTGAGGGTAAGTGTCAGGGTGAGGTTTAGGGTTAGGGTTAGGGTAAGGTGTAGGTTGAGGGTGAAGATGAGGGTTAGGTTTAGGATTATGGTTAGGATTAGGGTTAGGCTGAGGGTGAGGGTGAGGGTGAGGTTTAGGGTTAGGATTAGGGTTAGGGTTAGGTTGAGGGCTAGGGTGAGGGTGAGGGTTAGGTTTAGGGTGAGGACTATTGTGAGGGTGAGGTTGAGGATTAGGGTTAGGAATAGGGTGAGGATTAGGGTTAGGGTTAGGGTGAGGGTTAGGGTAAAGGTTAGAGTTAGGGTGAGGGTTAGGGTGAGGGATAAGTTTAGGGTTAGCCTTAGGGTTAGGGTTATTGTGAGGATTAGGGTTAGGGTTAGGGTTAGGGTTAGGGTGAGGGTAAGGGTTAGGTTGAGGTTTAGGGTGAGGGTGAGGTTTAGGCTGAAGGGGACGTTTAGAGTGAGGTTTAGCGTTAGGGTGAAGGTTTGGGTTAGGATTTAGGCTTAGGATGAGGGTTAGGCTGAGTGGTTGGGTTAGGGTTAGGGTGAGGGTTAAGCTTAGTGTGAGAGTTAGGTTTAGGGTTAGTGTCAGGGTGAGGGTAAAGGTTAGGGTGAGGGTTAGGGTCAAGGTGAAGGTTAGGGTTAAGGTGAGGTTTAGGGTGAGGGATAGGGTTAGGGTTAGTTTTAGGGTGAGGGTTAGGGTGAGGGTGAATGTTAGGATTAGGGTTAGGTTTAGGGTGAGGGTGAGGGTTAAGGTTAGCATTAGGGTTACGGTGCGTGTGAGGTTGAGGGTTAGGGTTAGAGTGAAGTCTAGTGTTTGGGTGAGGGTTAGGGTTAGGTTTAGGTATAGGGTGAGGATCAGGGTTAGGGTTAGGGTGAGGGAGAGGGTGAGGATTAGGGTTAGCATTAGGGTTATGGTGAGTGTGAAGTTGAGGGTTAGGGTTAGAGTGAGGTCTAGTGATTGGGTGAGGGTTAGGGTTAGGTTTAGGTATTGGGTGAGGATTAGGATTAGGGTTAGGTTTAGGGTGAGGGTTAGGGTTAGGGTGTGGGTTAGGGTTAGCTTTAGGGTACGGTTAGTGTTAGGGTGAGCGTGAGGGTGAGGGTGCGGAATAGGGTTAGGGTTGGGATTAGTGTTAGGGTGAGGGTGAGTGTTAGTGTTAGATTTAGATTTAGCGTTAGGGTTAGGACTTGGTTCAGGGTGAGGGCGAGGGTGAGGCTGAGGGATAGGGTTACCATTAGGGTGAGGGTTAGGGTGAGGGTGAGGTTTAGGTTTAGGGTGAGGGTAAGGGTGAGGGGTAAGGTTAGGGTGACGGTGAGGTTTAGGGTGAGGTCTAGGGCTATGGTTAGGTTGAGGGTAAGGGTTAGGGTGAGGGTTAGTGTTAGGGTGAGGGTTAGGGTTAGGGTTAGGGTTAGGGTTATGGTGACGGTTAGTTTTAGGGTTAGGATTTGGGTTGGGTTAGGGTGAGAGTGAGGGTTAGGGTGAGGGTTAGGGTTAGGGTTACGGTTAGTGTTAGGGTGAGTTTTAGGGTGAGGATAAGGGTTAGGATGAGGCTTAGGGTTAGTTTTAGGGTGAGCGTTTGGGATAGGTTTAGTGTTAGGATGAGGGTTAGTATGAGGGTTAGGTTTAGGGTTAGGGTGAGGGTTAGGGTTAGTGTGAGGGTTAGGGTTAGGATTAGGGTTAGGGTGTGGGTTAGGGTGAATTTGAGGGTTAGGGTGAGGGTGAGGGTTATGGTTAGGGTGAGATTTAGGGTGAGGCTTAGGGTTAGGGTTAGGGTTATGTTTAGGTTGAGGGTTAGGCTGAGGGTTGGAATGAGTGTTAGGGTGAGGATTAGGGTGAGGGTGAGGTTGAAGGTTAGGGTTAGGGTTAGGGTTAGGGTGTGGGTGAGAATGACGGTTAGGGTTAGGATTAGTTTTAAGTTTAGGATTTGGCTGAGGGTGAGTGTGAGGGTGAGGGTTAGGCTTAGGTTTAGGTTGGGGGTTAGGGTGATGATGAGGTTTAGGGTTAATGTTAGGGTTACATTGAGGGTTAGGGTGAGTGTTAGAGTTAAGGAAAGAGTGAGGGTTTGGGTGAGCGTTAGGGTTAGGGTTAGGGTGAGGGTTAGGGTTAGGGTGAGGTCTAGGGTGAGGGTAAGGTTTAGGGTTAGGGTTAGAGTGAGGTTTAGGGTTAGGTTAGGGTGAGGGGTAAGGTTAGGCTGAGGTTTAGATTTAGTGTGAGGGATAGGGTTAGGGTGAGGGTGAGGGTGAGGGTAAGGTTTAAGGTGAGGATTACGGTGAGAGTGAGGGTTAGGGTTTGCGTGAGTGTTACGGTAAGGGTTAGGATGAGGGTGAGTGTTAGGATTACTGGTAGGGTGATGGCTAGGGTGAGGGTAAGGTTTAGGGTTAGGGTTAGGCTGAGGGTTAGGGTGAGTGGTAGGATTAGGGTTCCGGTGAGGGTTAGGTTTAATGTGAGGGTTAGGTTAAGGGTTAGGGTTTGGGTGAGGGTAATGGTTAGGGTGAGGGTTAGGTTTAGTGTGAGGATTAGGGTTAGGGTTAGTGTTACTGTGAGGGTTAGGGTGAGCGTCAGGGTGAGGGTTAGTGTTAGGGTTAGGGTTAGGGGGAGGTTGAGGTTTAGGGTAAGGGTTAGGTTTAGGGTGAGGGTTAGGTTTAGGGGTAGGGATATGGTTAGGGTTAGATTTAGGGTTAGGGTTAGGGTTAGGGTTATGCTGAGGGTGAGGTTGATGGAGAGAATTAGGATTAGCGTTAGGTTTAGGGTTAGGGTTAGGGTTATGGTTAGGGTGATGTTTAGGGTGAGGGTAAGGATTAGGGTTAGGGTGAGGGTGAGGGTTAGTGTGTGGTTTCGGGTTAGGTTTAGGGTGAGGGTTAAGGTGACGGTGAGTGTTAAGGTGAGGGTGAGGGTTAGCATTAGGTTTAGCATTAGGGTGTGGATTAAAGTAAGGGTTAGTGTTAGGGTTAGGGTGAGGGTTAGGGTGAGGACTATGGTGAGGGTGAGGTTTTGGGTTTGGGTTAGGAATAGGGTGAGGATTAGGGTTAGGGTTAGGGTTCGGTTTTGGCTGAAGGTGAGGGTGAGGGTGAGGGTAAGGGTGAGGGTTAGGGTTAAGGTGAGGTAGAGGGTGAGGGTTAGCGTTAGGATTACTCTTAGGGTTAGGTTTTCGCTGAGGGTGACGGTTAGTGTTAGGATTAGGGTGAGGGTTAGGGTGAGGGTGAGGTTTAGGGTTAATATTAGAGTTAGGGTGAGGGTTAGGTAAGGGTTAGGTTTAGGGTTGTTGTTAGGCTGAGAGTGAGGGTGACGGTGAGGGTGACGGTGAGGGTTAGGGTTAGGTTTAGGGTTAGTGTTATGGTGAGGGTAATGGTTAAGGTGTGGGTTAGGGTGAGGGTGAGGTTTAGGGTTAATGTTAGAGTTAGGGTGAGGGTTAGGGTGAGGTTTAGGGTTAGGGTTAGGGTGAGGGTTAGGGTGAGGTTAGGGTTAGGGTTAGGGTTAGGGATAGGGTTAGTGTTAGTCTGAGAGTTAGAGTTAGGATTAGGGTTAGGGTTATATTTAGGCTAAGGTTGAGGGTTAGGGCTAAGGTGAGGTTATGGATTAGGGTGAGGGTTAGGGTGAGGATGAGGTTTAGGGTTCGGGTAAGGGTTAGGGTCATGCTGAGAGTGAGTGTGAGGGTGAGGGTGAGGGTTAGGTTGAAGATTAGGGTTAGGGTGAGGGTGAGGGTTAGGCTTAGGTTGATATTTAGGGTGAGGGTTAGATTTAGGGTTAGGGTTTGTGTTAGGATTTGGGTTAGTGTGAGGGTGAGGTTGAGAGTTAGGGTGAGGGTGAGGGTTCCGGTGAGGGTGAGAGTTAGTGTGTGGTTTAGGGTTAGGGTTAGGGTGAGTATTAGGGTTAGGACTAGGCAGAAGGTGAGGGTTTGGGTTTGGGTTAGGAAAATGGTGAGGATTATGATTAGGTTTAGGGTTAGTGTTACGTTTTGGCTGAGGGTGGCTGTGAGGGTGAGTGTAAAATGTGAGGGTTAGGGTGAGGGTGAGTGTTAGGGTTAGGATTAGTGTTTAGGGTTAGGTTTTGGCTGAGGGTGAGGGTTAGTGTTAGGATTAGGGTGAGGGTTAGGGTGACGGTGAGGTTTAGGGTTAATATTAGAGTTAGGGTGAGGGTTAGGGTGAGGATTAAGGTTAGCGTTAGGGTGAGGGTTAGTGTGAGGTATAGGGTTAGGGTTAGGGGTAGGGTTAGGGTTAGGGTGAGGGTTAGAATTAGGGATAGGGTTAGGGTTAGGGTTATTGTTAGGGTTAGTGTGAGGGTGAGGGTGAGGGTGAGGGTTAGGTTGAGGTTTAGGCTGAGGGTAAGGGTGAGGGTTAGTGTGAGGATTAGGTTGAGGGTTAGGGTGAGGGTGAGGGTTAGGGTTAGGGTTAGGGTTGGGGATAGTCTGAGGGTGAGGGTGACTGTGAGGGTGAGGTTTAGGTTAAGGGTTAGTGTTAGGGTGAGGTTAATGGTTAGGTTGTGGGTTAGGGTTAGGGTGAGGTCTAGGGTTAGGATTAGGGTTAGGGTTAGGGTTAGGCTGAGGGTGATTGTGAGGGTGAGGGTGAGGGTTAGGGTTAGGGTTAGGGTGAGGGAAAGGGTGAGGGTGAGAGTTAGGGTGAGGGTGAGGGTGAGGGTTTCGGTTAGGTAAGGATTAGGGTTAGGGTGAGGATTAGGCTGTGGGTGAGTTTTAGGGTGAGGGTTCTGTGTAGGGTGAGGGTGTGGGATGGGGTTAGGGTGAGTGTTAGGGTGTGTGTGAAGGTTAGGGATAGGGTGAGGGTTAGGGTTAGGTTTAGGGTGTGTGTTAGGGTGTCGGTGAGGGTTACAGTGAGGGTGAGGGTTAAGGTTAGGGTGAGGGTGAGGGTTAGGTTTAGAGTTAGGGTTAGGGTTAGGGTGAGGCGTAGGGTGCGGGGTAGTGTTAGGGTTAGGGTGAGGGCTAGGGTTAGGGTGAGGCTTAGGGTTAGAGTTAGGGGTAGGTTTAGGGTGAGGATAAGGGTTAGGGTGAGGGTTAGGGTGAGGGTGAGTGTTAAGGGTAGGGTGAGTGTGAGGATTAGTGGTAGGGTGAGGATTAGGGTTAGGGTTAGGTTGAGGGTGAGGGTGTGGGTTATGGTTAGGGTTAGGGATAGGGTTAGGGTTAGTGTGAGTGTGAGGGAGAGGGTTAGGTTTAGGATTAGGGTTAGGGTTAGGGTTAGGTTTCGGCTTAGGGTGAGGGTGAGGGTGAGGGTTAGGTTGAGGTTTAGGGTTAGGTTTAGGATGAGGGTTAGGGTTAGGGTGATATTTAGGGTGAGGGTTATGTTTATGTTTAGGGTTAGGCTTAGGCTTAGGGTGAGGGTGAGGGTGAGGTTGAGAGTTAGGGTGAAGGTGAAGGTTCAAATGAGTGTGAGTGTCAGTGTGTGGGTTAGGGTTAGGCTTAGGGTGAGGGTTAGGGTGATGGTGAGTGTTAAGGTGAGGGTGAGGGTTATGGTTAGGTTTAGCAATAGTGTGAGTGTTAGGATTAGGGTTAGGTTTAGCATGATGGTTAGGGTTAGAGTTAGGGTTAGTGTGAGGATTAGGGTTAGGGTTAGGGTTAGGGTTATGCTTAGGGTGAGGGTAAGGGTTGGGGTGAGTTTTAGGTTGAGGGTGAGAGTTAGGGTAAAGATTAGGGTTAGGTTGAGGTTTAGGGTATGTGTTAGGGTTAGGGTTAGGTTTAGGGTGAGGGTGAGGGATGGGTTAGGGTGAGAGTTAGGGGTAGTGTTAAGGGTAGGGTGTGGGTGAGGGTGAGGGTTAGGTTTAAGGTTAGGGTTAGACTTAGGGTGAGGGTGAGGGTGAGGGTTAGTGTTAGGATTAGGTTTAGGGTTAGGGTTAGGTTTTGGGTGAGGGTGAAGTTGAGGGTGAGGGTTACGTTTTGTTTGAGGGATAGTGTTAAGATGAGGGTTAGGGTGAGGTTTAGTGTTAAGTTTAGGGTTAGGGTGAGCCTAAGGTATAGGGTGAGGGTCAGGGTGAGGGTGAGGGTTATGGTTAGAGTTAGGGTTAGGGTGAGATTTAGGGTGAGGGTTAGGGTTAGGTTTGGGTTAGCGTGAAGTTTAGGGTGTGGACTAGGGTGACGGTGAGGGTTAGGGTTATGGTTAGGGTGAGGGAGAGGGTTAGGGTTTGTATTAGGGTTGGTCTGAGGGTCAGGGTGAGGGTGAGAGTTAGGGTTAGGGTGAGGGTTAGGGTTAGGTTAGGGTTAGGGTGAGGGTTAGGGTGAGGGGTAGGGTTAGATTGAGGGTGAGGGTTAGGGTTAGTTGTACGGTTAGGGTGAGGGTAAGGGTTAGGTTGAGGGTTAGGGTGAGGGTGAGGGTTCGGTTTAGGGTGAGGGTTATGGTGACAGTTAATTTGAGGGTTAGGGTTTGAGTTTGGTTAGGGTAAGGGTGAGGGTTAGGGTGAGGGTGAGGGTTCGGTTTAGGGTTAGAGTTATGGTGATGGTTAGTTTGAGAGTTACGGTTTGAGTTGGGTTAGGGTGATCGTGAGGGTTAGGGTGAGGTTTAGGGTTAGGGTTAGGGTAAGGGTTAGGGTGAGGTTTAGTGTGAGTGTAAGGGTTAGGGTGAGGGTTAGGTTTAGAGTGAAGTTTAGAGTGAGGGTGAGGTTTAGGGTTAGGTTTAGGGTTAGATTGAGGTTAAGGGTTAGGGTGAGGGTTAGGGTGAGGGTTACGGTGAGGGTGAGCGTTCGGTTTAGGGTTAGGGTTACGGTGACAGTTAGTTTGAGGGTTAGGGTTTGAGTTGGGTTAGGGTGAGGGTGAGGGTTAGAGTGAGGGTTAGGGTTAGGGTTAGGGTAAGTGTTAGGGTGAGGTTTAGTGTGAGTGTAAGGGTTAGAGTGAGGGTTAGGTTTAGAGTGAAGTTTAGGGTTAGGTTGAGGTTTAGGGTTAGGTTTAGGGTTAGTTTGAGGTTAAGGGTTAGGCTGAGGGTTAGGGTGAGGGTTTGGGTTAGGTTTAGTGTTATGATGAGGGTTAGGCTGAGGGTTAGGGTGAGGGTTAGGGTTACTGTGACTGTTAGGGTTACGATTAATGTTAGGGTGAGGGTAAGGGTTATTGTGAGGTTTAGCGTGAGGGTGAGGGTTTCAGTTAGGGTGAGGTTAGGGTGAGGATTAGGGTTAGGGATAGGGTTAGGGTTAGGTTGATGGTTAGGGTGAGGGTTAGGGTGAGGGTGAGGATGAGTGTGAGGTTTTGGGTTAGGATTAGGGTTAGGCTGTGGGTTGGAATGAGTGTTATGGTGCGGGTTAGGGTGTGGGTGAGGTTGAGGGTTAGGGTTAGGGTTAGGGTTAGGGTGAGGGTGAGGTTGAGGGTTAGGTTTAGGATGAGGGTTAGGGTTAGGGTGAGGTCTATAGTGACGGTGAGGTTTAGGGTGAGTGGTAGCGTTAGGGTGAGGGTTAGGTTTAGTGTCAGGGATAGGGTTAGGTTTAGGGTTAGGGTGAGAGTAAGGGTTACGGTGAGGGTTACGGTGAGAGTGAGGGTTAGGGTTAGCATTAGGTTTAGGGTGAGGGTTAGGTTTAGGGTTAGGGTTAGAGCTAGGGTTAGGGTGAGAGTGAGGGTGAGGGTTAGAGTTAGAATTAGGGTTGGGTTTACGGTTAGGCTGAGGGTGAGTGTGAGGGTGAGGGTTAGGGTTAGGGTTAGGGTGAGGTTTAGGGTTAGGATGAGGGTGAGTGTTAGGATTATTCGTAGGGTGAGGGCTAGGGTGAGGGTGAGGGTTAGGATTAGGGATAGGGTGAGGGTTAAGGTGAGTGGTAGGATTAGGGTTCTGGTGCGGGTTAGGTTTAGTGTGAGAGTCAAGGTTAGGGTTGGGGTTTGGGTGAGGGTAAGGGTTAGGGTGAGGGTTAGGGTGAGAGTGAGGTTTAGGGTTAGTGTGAGTGCTAGGGTGAGGGTTAGTGTTAGGCTTAGGGATAGGTTGTAGATGAGGGTTAGGGTGAGGTTTAGGATGATGGTTAGGGTTGGGTTAAGGGTTAGGTTTTCTGTGAGTATTAGAGTTAGGGTTAGGTTAAGGGTGATGGTGATCGTAAGGGTTAGGGTGAGGTTTAGGGTGAGGGTGAGGGTCAGGGTGAGTGTTAGGGTTAGGGTTAAGGTTAGAGTGAGGGTGAAGGTTAGGATTAGGTTTATGTTGAGGATTAGGGTTAGAGTGAGGCCCAGGGTGATGGTGAGGATTAGAGTTAGGGTTAGGATGAGGTTTACTCTTAGGGTTAGGGTGAGGGGTACCGTTAGGCTGAGAGTGAGGGTAAGTGTTACAGTTAGGGTTAGGGTTAGGGCGAGGGTGAGTGTGAGGGTCAGGGATAGGATTAGTGTTAGGGTTAGGGTTAGGGTTAAGATTAGGGTTAGGGTGAGTGGTAGGTTTAGGGTGAGTGTGAGGGTTAGGGTTAGGGTTAGGGTTAGGCTGTAGGTGAGGGTGAGGGTGAGGTTGAGAGTTAGGGTGAGGGTGAGTGTTCAGGTGAGTGTGAGTGTTAGTGTGTGGGTTAGGGTTAGGCTTAGGGTCAGGATTAGGGTGACGGTGAGTGTTAAGGTGAGGGTGAGGGTTAGGATTAGGGTTAGGTTTAGCATGAGGGTTAGGGTTAGAGTTAGGGTTAGTGGGAGGATTAGGGTTAGGGTTAGGGTTAGGGTAAGGTAAGGGTTAGGGTGAAGTTTAGGTTGAGGGTGAGATTTAGGGTAAGGATTAGGGTTAGGGTGAGGTTTAGGGTATGTGTTAGGGTTGGGGTTACGGTTAGGGTGAGGGTGAGGGATGGGTTAGGGTTAGGGTGAGGGTTAGGGTTAGGGTGAGAGTTAGGGTTAGTGTTAGGTGTAGGGTGTGGGTGAGGGTGAGGGTTAGGTTTAGGGTTAGGGTTAGAGTTAGGGTGAGGGTGAGTGTGAGGGTTAGTGTTAGTATTAGGTTTAGGGTTAGGGTTAGTTTGAGGGTGAGGGTAAGGTTGAAGTTGAGGGTTAGGTTTTGTTTGAGGGATAGGGTTAGGATGAGGGTTAGGGTGAGGTTTAGGGTGAGGCTAAGTATTAGGATGATGGTTAAGCTGAGGGTTAGTGTTAGGGTTAAGGTTAGGGTAATGTTTAGGGTGAGGGTGAGTGTTAGGGTGAGGGTGAGGGTTCGGGTGAGACTGAGGGAAAGGGTATGTGTGAGGGTTAGGTTTAGGGTGAAGGTGAAGGTTATGTTTCCGGTGAGGGTTCAGGTTAGGGTTAGGGTTCAGGTTAGGGTTAGGGTTAGGGTTAGGGTGAGGGTGAGGTTTAGGGTTAGGGTTTGGGTTAGGGTGAGGGTTATGGTGAGGCTAAGGGTTAGGGTGAGGTTTAGGGTGAGGGTCAGGGTTACGGTTAGTGTTAGGGTTAGGGTGAGGATTAGGGTGAGGGTTAGGTTTATTGGTAGGGTGAGGGTGCATGTTAGGGTGAGGGTGAGGCCTAGGGTTGGGTTTAAGGTTAAGGTGAGTGTGAGTGTTAGGATTGGGGTAAGGTTAGGGCTAGGGTGAGAGTGAGGGTGAGGGTTAGGTTAAGGGTGAGTGTTAGGGTGAGGGGTAGGGTTAGAATTAGGGTGTGGGTTAGGTTTAGTGTGAGGTTTAGGGTTAGGGTTAGGGTTTGGGTGAGTGTAAGGGTTAGCATTAGTGTTAGAGTGAGAGTGACGTTTAGGTTTATCTTGAGTTTCAGGGTGAGGGTTAGGGTGAGTGTTAGGGTTAGTGTTAGGGTTAGGGTTAGTGTGAGGTTGAGGTTTAGGGTGAGGGTTAGGTTTAGGGTTAGGGATAGGGTGAGCGATAGGGTTAGGGTTAGGGTTAGGGTTATGTTTAGCGTTATGCTGAGTGTGAGGGTGAGGGAGAGAAGTAGGATTAGGTTTAGTTTTAGGGTGAGGGTGAGGGTGAAGGTAAGGGCTAGGATTAGGGTTAGGGTTAGGGTTAGGCTGAGGGTGAGGGTTAGGGTTAGCGTTAGGGTGATTGAAAGAGTTAGGGTGAGTGTTAGGGTGAGGGTGAGGGTTAGGCTGATGGTGAGGGTGAGGGTGAGGTTGAGGGTTAGCATTAGGGTTAGGGTTAGGGTTAGGCTGAGGCTGAGGCTGAGGGTGAGGGTGAGGGTTAGGGTTAGTGTTAGGGTGAGTGTTAGGGTTATTGTTAGGGTTAGGCTTAGGGTGAGGGTTAGGGTTAGTGTGAGGCTTAGGGTTAGGGTGAGGGTAAGGGTAAGGGTAAGGGTGATTGTTAGGGTGAAGGTGAGGTTTAGGGTTAGGGTTAGGGTTAGGGTTAGGTTTAGGTTGAGGTTTAGGTTGAGGGTTAGTTTTAGGGTAAGGGTTAGGTTGAGTGTTTGGGTACGGGTTAGGGTTAGGGTTTGGGTTAGGTTTATGGTGAGGGTGAGCGTTGGAGTTAGCGTTAGTGTTAGGGTGAGGTTGAGGATTAAGGTTACGTTAGGGTGAGGGGTAGGGTGAGGGGTAGGCTTAGGGTTAGGTTGAGGGTTAGGTTTAGTGTGAGGGTTAGGATTAGGGTTAGGGTGAGGGTAAGGTTTAGGGTGAGGGATAGGGTGAGAGTGAGTGTTAGGGTTAGCATTAGGGTTAGGGTTAGGGTTAGGGTGGAGTTAGGGTTAGGTTTAGGGTTAGGGTGAAGTTGAGGGTTAAGTTTAAGGTGAGGGTTAGGGTTAGGGTGTGGGTTAGGTTAGGGTTAGGTTGAGGGTGAGGATGAGTGTTAAGGTGAGGGTGAGGGTAAGGTTGAGAGTTAGAGTTAGGTTTAGAGTTAGGGTGAGGGTGAGTGTGAGGGTTAGGATTAGTGTTAGTGTTAGTGTTAGGATTTGGTTGAGGGTGAGGTTTAGTGTGAGGGTGAGGGTTAGGGTTAGGGTTAGGGTCAGATTTAGGGTTAGGTTTAGGGTAAGGGTGAGGGTGAGGGTGAGGGTTAGATTTAGGGTTAGGGTGAGGGTTAGGGTTAGGGTGTGGGTTAGGGTTAGTGTTAGGTTGAGGGTGAGGGTGTGGGTGAGGTTTTGGGTGAGCTTGAGGGTAAGGGTGAGGGTTAGGATTACGGTTAGGGTTAGTGTGAGGTTGAGATTTAGTGTTAGGGTTATGGTGAGGGTGAGGGTGAGGGTGAGGGTAAGGTTTAGGGTTAGGGTGAATGTTAGGGTTAGTGTGAGGATTAGGGTGAGGGTGAGGGTAAGGTTTAGGGTGAGGGTGAGGGTTAGGTTCAGTGTGAGGGTTAGGGTAAGATTTAGGGTTTGGGTGAGAGTAAGGGTTAGGGTGAGGGTTAGGGAGAGAATGAGGTTTAGGGTTAGCCTTAGGTTTAGTGTGAGTGTTAGGGTGAGGATTAGGTTTAGGGTTAGGGTTAGGTTTAGGGTGAGGGTGAGGTTTAGTGTTAGGGTTAGTGTGAGGGTTACGGTTAGGGTTAGGGTTACTGTGAGGGTAAGGTTTAGGGTGAGTGTTAGGGTGAGAGTGAGGGTTAGGGTTATCATAAGTGTTAGGTTGAGGGTTAGTGTTAGGGTTAGGCTTAGGGATAAGATGTGGATGACGGTTAGGGTTAGGGTTAGGGTGAGGGTTAGGGATAGGGTTAGGGTGAGGGTTGGGATGAGGGTTAGGGTTAGGTTTAGGGTTAGGGTTACTGTGAGGACTAGAGTTAGTGTTAGGGTTAGTGTGAGGGTGAAGCTAAGGCTTATGGTGAGGTTGAGGGTGAGGTTGAGTGTTAGGGTGAGTGTGAGGGTTGGGATTGGGGAAAGGTTAGGGCTAGGGTGAGAGTGAGGGTTAGGGTTAGGGTAAGGGTGAGGGTTAGGCTGTGGGGTAGGGTTAGGGTTAGGGTGAGGTTGAGATTTAGGGTAAGGGTGTGTATTAGGGTGAGGGTTAGTTTTAGGGTTAGGGATAGTGTGACAGTTCGAGTTAGGTTTAGGGTTAGGGTTAGGGTTATTTTTAGGGTTATGCTGAGTGTGAGGGTGAGGGAGAGAATTAAGATTAGGGTTAGGTTTAGGGTGAAGGTGAGGGTGAGGGTAAGGGTTAGGATTAGGTTTAGGGTTAGGGTTAGGCTGAGGCTGAGGTTTAGGGTTAGGGTTAGGGTGAGGCTAAAGGTTAGGGTGAGGGTTAGGCTGAGGGTGAGGGTTAGGCTGAGTGTGAGGGTGAGGGTGAGGTTGAGGGTTAGTATTAGGGTTAGGGTTAGGGTGAGGCTAAGGATGAGGGTGAGGATGAGGGTGATGGTGAGGGTTAGGGTTAGGGTTAGGGTGAGAGCGAGGGTAAGTGTTAGGGTGAGGGTTGGGGTTAGGTTTAGGGTTAGGGTGAGCGTTAGACTGAGGGGAGGGTTAGGGTTAGGGTGAGGTTTAGAGTTAGTGTGAGGGTTAGGGTGAGGGTGAGGGTTAGGGTGAGGGTGAGGGTTAGGGTTAGGGTTAGCTTTACAGTGAGGTTTAGGGCGAGGGTTAGGTTTAGGGTTAAGGTTCTGTTAAGGGTTAGGGTAACGGTTAGTGTTAGGGTTTGGGTTAGGGTTTCGGTGAGGGTGAGGTTTAGAGTTAGCATTAGGGTTAAGATGAGGGTGAAGATTAAGGTTAGGGTTCGGGTGAGGGCTAGGTTGAGGGTTAGGTTGAGGGTTAGGTTTAGTGTGAGGGTTAGGGTTAGGTTTAGGGTTAGGGTAAGGTTTAGGGTGAGGGTTAGTGTGAGAGTGAGGGTTAGATTTAGGGTTAGGGTTAGGGTGTGGGTTAGGTTAGGGTTAGGTTGAGGGTGAGGGTGAGGGTTAGGGTGAGGGTGAGGGTAAGGGTGAGAGTTATGGTTATGGTTTGGTTTGGGTGAGGGTGAGGAAGAGGGTTAGGATTAGTGTTAGTTTTAAGATTTTGCTGAGGGTGAGGGTGAATGTGAAGGTGAGGGTTTGGGTTAGGGTTAGGGTGGCGGTTAGGGTGAGGGTTAGGGTTAGAGCTAGGGTGAGGCTGATTCTTAGGGTTAGGTCTAGGGTGAGGTTTAGGTTTAGGGTGAGGGTTAGGGTGAGTGTGAAGGTTAGGGTTAGGGTTAGGGTCAGGGTTATGTTGAGGGTAATGGTTAGGTTGAGGGTTGGGCTGAAACTGAGTTTTAGGGTTATCGTGAGTGTTTGGGTGATTTTTAGGGTGAGGGTTAGGGTTAGGTTGAGGGTTAGGGTGAGTGTGAAATTTAGGGTTAGCCTTAGTGTTAGTTTGTGGGTTAGCGTGAGGGTTAGGTTTAGGGTTAGGATTAGGTTTTGAGTGAGGGTGAGGGTTAACATGAGGGTTAGGTTTAGGGTGAGATTTAGGGATAGGGTTAGGGTTAGGGTGATGGTGAAGGTTAGGGTTAGTGTTAGAGTTAGGGTGAGGGTGAGGGTTAGGGTTAGGATTTGGTGAGGATTAGGGTTAGGGGTACGGTTAGTGTTAGTGTTAGTGTTAGGATTAGGGTTAGTGTGAGGGTTAGGTTTACGGTTAGTTTTAGGGTGAGGGCAAGGTTTATGTTGAGGGTTAGGTTTAGGGTGAGGGTTAGGGTGAGGTACAGAGTTAGGGTTAGTGTTAGGGTGAGGGTTAGGTTTAGGGTTAGGGATATGCTGACGGTGAGGTTTAGGTTGAGGGGTAGGGTGAGTGTGAGGTTTAGGTTTAGCTTTAGGGTTAGTGTGAGGGTTAGGGTTAGGATTAGGTTTTGGGTGAGGGTGAGGGTTAACATGAGGTTTAGGGTTAGGGTGAGGGTTAGGGTTAGTGTAAGGGTTTGGGTTAGGGTGAGGGTAAGGGTTAGGGTTATTGTGAGTTTTCGGGTGAGGGTTAGGGTGAGGGTTAGGGTTAGCATTAGGGTTAATGTAAGGGTGAGGTTTAGGGTTAGGGTTAGGTTGAGGGCTCCTGTGAGGGTAAGTGTTAGGGTTAGGGTTAGGGATAGGGTGAGGATTAGGGTTAGGGTTAGGGTGAGGGTGAGGTTTAGCTTTAAGTTTAGGGTGAGGGTTGGGGTTGGGTGTGGGTTAGGGTTAGGTTAAGGGTAAGGGTGAGGGTGAGGGTGATGGATAGGGTTAGGTTTAGAGGGAGGGGGAGGGGGAGGGGGAGGGTTAGAGTGAGAGTGTGGGTGAGGGCAAGGGTTAGGCTTAGGCTTAGGTTTAGGTTTAGGACTTGGGTCACCGTGAGGGCGAAGGGGAGAATGAGAGTTAGGGTTAGGGTTAGGGTGAGGGTTAGGGTGAGAGTTAGGGTTAGGGTGATGGTTAGAGTTAGAGTGAGTCCTAGGGTGATGGTGAGGGTTAGGGATAGGCTTAGGGTGAGGTTTAGTGTTAGGTTTAGTATTAGTGTTAGGGTGAGGTGTAGGGTTAGCATTAGTGTGAGGTTAAGGTTTAGTGTGTGGGTTAGGGTTAGGGTAAGTTTTAGGGTGAGGGTTAGGGTTAGGGTGAGAGTGAGGGTTAGGTTTAACAAGAGTGTTAGGGTGAGGGTTAGGGTTACGGTTAGGGTGAGGGTGAGCGTTAGGGTGAGAGTTTAGGTTAGGCTTAGGTTTAGGGTTAGGGTGAGGGTGATGTTTAGGATTAGGGTTAGGGTTACGGTTATTGTGAGGGTTAGGTTTAGGGTTAAAGAGAGGGTGAGGGTTAAGGTTAGGTTTTGGTTGAGGCTGAGTGTTAGGGTTAGGATTAGGGTTAGGTTTAGGGTTAGGCTGAGGGTGAGGTGAGGGTGAGGGTTATGGTTAGGGTTAGGGTGAGGGTTAGGCTTAGGGTTAGGGTGAGGTTGAGGGTGAGGTTGAGGGTTAGGGTTAGGGTTAGGATGAAGGTTAGAGTGAGGCTAATGTTGAGGGTGAGGGTTAGGATGAGGGTTAGTGTTAGGGTGTGGGTTAGGGTGATGTTTAAGGGGAGGGTGAGGGTTAGGGTGAGGGTAAGGGTTCGGGTGAGACTGACGGTTAGGGTGTGGGTGAAGGTTAGGTTTAGGGTGAGGTTTAGGGTGATGGTGAAGATTATGGTGCGGGTGAGTGTTAGGGATAGGGTTAGGGTGAGTATTAGGGTGAGGGATATGGTGAGACTAAGGGTTAGTTTGAGGGTTGGGTGAGGGTTAGGGTTAGTGTTAGGTTTAGGTTTAGGGTTATGGTGAGGTTGAGGTTTAGGTTTAGGTTTAGGGTGAGGGTGAGCTTAGGGTTAGTGTTAGGGTTCAGGTGCGGGTTACAGTTAGGTTTAGGGTTAGGGTTAGGTTTATTGTTAGTGTGAGGTTTAGGGTTGGGATTAGGATTAGGGTGAGGGATAGGGTGAGCATTAGGGTTAGGGTGAGGGTGAGGGTTTATGTTAGGTTTAGGGTTAGGATGAGTGTTAGGCAGAGGGGTAGGGTTAGGGTTCAGGTGAGGGTTAGGTTTAGTGTGAGGGTTAGGGTTCAGGTTAGGGTGAGGGTGAGGGTAAGGGTTAGGGTGAGGGTGAGGCTGAGGGTTAGGTTTAGGGTTAGTGTTAGGGTGAGGACTAGGGTGAGGTTGTGGTTTAGGGTTAGGGTTAGGGATAGGGTGAGTATTAGGTTTAAGGTTAGGGTTAGTGTTAGGTTTTGGCTGAGGGTGAGGGTGAGGGTGAGGGTTTAGGTTAGGTTTAGGGTTAGGATGAGTGTTAGGCTGAGGGGTAGGGTTAGGGTTCGGGTGAGGGTTAGGGTTAGGGTGATGGTTAGGATTAGGGTGAAGGTAAGGTTTAGGTTGAGGGTTAGGGTGAGGGTTAGGGTTAGGGTTAGGTTTAAGTTTAGTGTGAGGTTAAGGGTTAGGGTTAGCATTAGGCTTAGGGTGAGGGTTAGGGTTAGGGTTAGGGTGAAGACTATTGTGAGGTTGCAGGTTAGGGTTAGTGTTAGGGTAGGGGTAGGGTTAGGTTTAGTGTGATGGTGAGGGTTAGGGTTAGGGTTAGCGTGAGGGTTAGGGTTAGGGTGAGGGTTAGGGTTATCATGAGTGTTAGGGTGAGGGTTAGTGTGATGGTTAGGGTTAGGCTTAGGTATAGGGTGAGTATGAAGGTTAGGGTCAGGTGTAGGCTTAGGGTGAGGGTTAGGTTTAGGGTTAGGGTGATTGTTAGTTTGAGGGTTAGAGTTAGGGTTAGGGTTAGGGTGCCCATTAGGGTTAGGGTTAGTGTTAGGGTTAGGGTGAGGGTGAGGGTTAGGCTGAGTTTTAGGGTGAGGGTGAGGATTAGGGTGAGGGTGAGAATTAGGGTGAGTGTTAGGGAGAGAGTTAGGGTTAGGGTTAGGGTTAGAGTGAGAGTGAGGGTGAGGGTTAGGTTTAGGATTAGGGTGAGGGTTTGGGTTAGGGTGAGGGTTAGGGATATGGATAGGGTTAGGGTGAGGGAGAGGATGAGGGAGAGGTTTAGTGTTAGGGTTAATTTTAGAATTAGGGTGAGGGTGAGGGTGAGGGTTAGGGTTAGGATTATGGTTAGGGTTAGGGTTAGGTTGAGGGTGAGGGTCAGTGTTAGCTTTAGGGTTAAGGTGAGTGTTAGGGTTAGGGTGACAGATGGGTTAGGTTTTGGCTTAGGATGAGGGTTAGGCTGAGAAGTAGGTTTAGGGTTAGGGTGAAGGTTAGGGTTAGTGTGAGTGTTAGGTTATGTTTAGTGTTAGCGTGTGGGTTAGGGTTAGGGTGAGGTTTAGGGTGAATATGAGTGTTAGGGTTAGAGTGAGGATTAGGGTGATGAACAGCGTCTGGGTTAGGGTTAGTGAGGATTAGGGTTAGCAGTAGGGCTACGGTCAGGGTGAGGTTTAGGGTTAGGGTTAGGATGAGGTCTAGTGTGAGGGTGAGGGTTAGGGTTAGAGTTAGGAATGAGTGAGGATTTGGATTAGGGTTAGGGTGAGGGTGAGGGTTAGGGTTAGGGTTAGGGTGAGGGTTAGGGTTAGGGTTGGTTTAGGGTTGGTTTAGGTTTAGGTTGAGTGTGAGGGTGAGGATGAGGGATAGGGTTAGGATTAGTGTTAGGGTGAGGGTGAGGGTTAGGATTAGGGTTAGGGTTAGGACTTGGATCAGGGTTAGGGCAAGGGTGAGGGTGAGGGTTAGGGTTAGGGTTAGGATGATGGTTTCTGTGAGGGTGAGATTTAGGGTTAATGTTAGGGTTAGGGTGAGGGTTTGGGTGATGTTTAGGGTTAGGTTTAAGGTTAGGGTGAGAGTTAGGGTGAGGATTAGGGTTAGGGTTAGGGTTAGCATGAGGGTTAGGTTTAGAGTGAGGCCTAGGGTGAGGGTGAGGGTTAGGGTTAGGGTTAGGATGAGGTTTAGTGTTAGGGTTAGTGTGAGGGGTAGGGTTAGGGTTAGGGTGAGTGTAAGGTTTAGTGTGAGGGTTAAGGTTAGGGTAAGTGTTAGGGTGAGGGTAAGGGTTTGGGTGAGGGTTATGGTGAGAGTGAGGGTTCGGGTCAACCTGAGTGTTAGGGCAAGGGTTAGGGTGATGGTTACGGTTAAGGTTAGGTTTAGGGTGAAGATGAGGGTTAGGGTGAATGTTAAGGTTCAGGTTCTGGTTAGGATTAGGGTGAGGGTGATGTTTAGGATTAGAGTTAGGGTTAGGGTTAGGTTTATTTTTAGTGTTAGGGTTAGAGTGAGGGTGAGGGTGAGGATGAGGGTTAGGGTTAGTGTTAGTGTTAGGGTGAGGGTGAGGGTGATGGGTAGGGGTAGGATTAGGATTAGGTTTAGGCTGAGGGTGAGAGTGAGGGTGAGGGTGAGTGTTAGGGTTAGCATTAGGGTTACGGTGAGGATGAGGTTGAGGGTTAGGGTTAGAGTGAGGGCTAGTGTTTGGGTGAGGGTAAGGGTTAGGGTTAGGGTTAGGGTGAGGGTGAGGTTGATTGTTAGCATTAGGGGTAGGGTTAGGTCTAGAGTGAGGGTGAGGGTTACGGTTAGTGTAAGGGTGAGGGTGAGGGTGAGGGGTAGGTTTAGGGTGAGATTGAGGGTTAGGGTTATCGTGAGTTTTAGGGTGAGTTTTATGGTGAGGGTTAGGATTAGTGTTAGGTTTAGGTTTATGGTTAGGGTGAGGTTGAGGTTTTGGGTTAGGGTTAGGATGAGGGTGAGGGTTAGGGTTAGGGTTAGTGTGAGGGTCACTTTTAGGGTTAGGGTTAGGGTTATTGTTTTTGTGAGGGTTAGTGTTAGTGTTAGGGTTAGGGTTAGGGTGAGGGCTAGGGTGAGGGTTAGGTTTAGGGTGAGTGTGAGGGTGAGGGTTTAGTTTAAGTTTAGGTTTAGGATGAGTTTTAGGCTGAGGGTTAGGGGTAGGGTTCGGGTGAGGGTTAGGGTTAGTGTGAAGGTTAGGATTCGGGTTAGGATTAGGGTGAGGGTAAGGGTGAGGGATTGGGTTAGGGTTAGGGTTAGGGTGAGGACTAGGGTGAGGTTGCGGTTTAAGGTTAAGGTTAGGGATAAGGTGAGGATTAGGTTTAAGGTTAGGGTTAGTGTAAGGTTTTGGCTGACAGTGAGAGTGAGGGTGGGGGTGAGGGTTTAGGTTAGGTTTAGGGTTAGGATGAGTGTTAGGCTGACGGGTAGGGTTAGGGTTCATGTGAGGGTTAGGGTTAGTGTGGGGGTTAGGGTTCGGTTTAGGGTTAGGGTGAAGGTAAGGGTTAGGGTGAGGGTTAGGGTTAGGGTTAGGTTTAGGTTTAGTGTGAGGTTAAGGGTTAGGGTTAGCATTAGGGTTAGGGTTTGGGTGAGGGTTAGGGTTAAGGTTAGGGTAAAGACTAGGGTGAGGTTGCGGGTTAGGGTTAGAGTTAGGGTTAGGGTTAGGTTTAGGTTGAGTGTGAGGGTTAGGTTTAGGGTTAGCATGAGGGTTAGGGTTAGGGTGAGGGTTAGGATTAGTGTGAGGGTTAGGGTAAGGGTTAGGGTGAGGGTAAAGGTTTGGGTGAGGGTTAGGGTGAGAGTCAGGGGTAGGGTTATCATGAGTTTTAGGGTGAGGGTTAGGGTGAGGGTTAGGGATAGGCTTAGGTATAGGGTGAGTGTGAGGCTTAGGGTTAGGGTTAGGGTGAGGGTTAGGTTTAGGGTTAGGGTTAGGGTTACGGTTAGGATTAGGGTGAGGTTTAGAGTTAGGGTTAGCTTTACGGTGAGGGTTACGGTTAGGTTTAAGGTTAGGGGTAGTGTGAGGGTGAGGGTTAGGCTGGGGTTTAGGGTGAGGGTGAGGATTAGGGTGAGGGTGAGGGTTTCGGTGAGGATTAGGCAGATGGTTAGGGTTAGGGTTAGGGTTAGAGTGAGGGTGAGGGTTAGGTTTAGGTTTAGTGTGAGGGTTAGGGTTAGGGTGAGTGTTAGGGATAGGGTTAGGGTTATGGTTAAGGTGAGTGTGAGGGAGAGGGTTTGGGTTAGGTTTAATTTTAGAGTTTGTTTGAGGGTGATTGTGAGGGTTAATTTTAGGGTTAAGGTGAGTGTTAGGGTTAGGGTTAGGGTGAGGGATGTGTTAGGTTTAGGCTTAGGATGAGGGTTACGCTGAGGGGTAGGTTTAGGTTTAGGGTGAGGGTTAGGGTTAGTGTGAGGGTTAGGTTATGTTTATTGTTAGGGTGAGTGTTAGGGTTAGGTTGAGGATTAGGTTGAGGGTTAGGGTCAGGGTTAGGGTGAGGGTGAGGATCAGGGTTAGCAGTAGGGTTTCGGTGAGGGTGAGGTTTAGGTTTAGGGTTAGGATGACATCTAGGGTGAGGGTGAGGTTTAGGGTTAAGGTTGGGGTGAGGGTTAGGGTGAGGGTTAGTTTCAGGGTTAGGGTTAGGGTGATGTTTACGGTGAGGGTGAGGGTTAGCATTAGGGTGAATATTCGGGTGAGACTGAGGGTTATGGTGTGGGTGAAGGTTAGGTTTAGGGTGAGGGTTAGGGTGATGGTGAATTTAGGGTGCGGGTGAGGGTTAGGGTTAGGGTTATGGTGGGGGTTAGGGTGAGAGTTAGGGTGAGGGTTAGGGTTAGGGTTAGTGTTAGGGTGAGAGTGAGGGTTAGGGTTAGGGTTATGGTGAGGGAGGGGTGAGGCTAAGGGTTAGGGTGAGGGTTAGGGTGATGGTTAGGGTTAAGGTTAGAGTTAGTGTTAGGGTGAGGGTTAGGGTGAGGTTTAGTGTCACGGTTAGGGTTAGAGTGAGGGTTACGGTGAGGGTAAGGTTTAGGGTTAGGTTTAGGGTGAGGGTTTTGGTGAGGGTGAGGGCTAGGGATAGGGTTAGGGATAGGGTTAGGTTGAGGGTGAGTGTTTGGATTGGGGGTAAGATTAGGGCTAGGGTGAGGGTGAGGGTTAGGGTTAGGGTAAGTGTGAGGGTTACGGTGAGGTGTAGGGTTAGAGTTAGGGTGAGCTTTAGGTTTAGTGTGAGGTTTCCGGTTAGGATTAGGGTTAGGTTTAGGGTGAGAGTCAGGGTTAGGCTGAGGCTTAGTGTGAGGGTGCGCGTTAGGGCTAGCATTAGGGTTAGGGTTAGGGTTAGGGTGAGTGTTAGGGTTAGGTTTTGGGTGAGGATTCGGATTCGGGTTAGGTTGAGGGTTAGGGTGAGGTTGAGGGTGAGAATGAGGTTTAGGGTTAGGGTTAGGGTTAGGGTGAGGGTTAGGGTGAGGCTAAGGGTTAGGTTGAGGGTTAGGGTTAGGGTTAGTGTTAGGGTTTGTGTTAGGGTGATGTTTAGGTTGAGGGTGAGGGTTAGGGTGAGGGTAAGGTTTCAGGAGAGACTGAGGGTTAGGGGGTGGGTGAAGGTTAGGTTTTGGGTTAGGGTTCGGGTGATGGTGAAAGTTAGAGTGGGGGTGAGGTGTAGGGGTAGGGTTAGGGTGAGGGTTAGGGAGAGGGTTATGGTGAGACTAAGGGTTAGTTTGAGGGTTAGGGTGAGGGTGAGGGTGAGGGATAGGGTTAGGGTTAGGGTGAGGGTTATGGTTAGGTTTAGGGTGAGTGTTAGGGTTAGGGTTAGAGTGAGGGTTAGGGTAAGGTGAGGGCTAAGTTTAGGGTTAGGGTTAGGGTGATGGTGAGGGTGATTGTTCGCATTAGGGGTAGGGTTAGGTCTAGAGTGGGGGTGAGGGTTACGGTTAGGGTAAGGGTGAGGGGTAGGTTTAGGGTGAGAGTGAGGGTTAGGGTTATCGTGGTTTTAGGGTGAGTTTTAGGGTGAGGGTTAGGATTAGTGTTAGGTTTAGGTTTATGGTTAGGGTGAGGTTGAGGTTTTGGGTTAGGGTTAGGTTGAGGGTGAGGGTTAGGGTTAGGGTTAGAGTTAGTGTGCGGGTCAGCTTTAGGGTTAGGGTTAGGGTTATTGTTAGTGTGAGGGTTAGTGTTAGTGTTAGGGTTAGGTTTAGGGTGAGGGCTAGGGTGAGGGTTAGGTTTAGGGTGAGTGTGAGGGTGAGGGTTTAGTTTAGGTTTAGGTTTAGGATGAGTTTTAGGCTGAGGGGTAGGGGTAGGGTTCAGGTGAGGGTTAGGATTCGGGTTAGGATTAGGATGAGGGTAAGGGTGAGGGTGAGGGTGAGGGTGAGGGATTGGGTTAGGATTAGGGTTAGGGTGAGGACTAGGGTGAGGTTGCGTTTTAAGGTTAGGGTTAGGGATAAGGTGAGGATTAGGTTTAAGGTTAGGGTTAGTGTAAAGTTTTGGCTGAGGGTGAGAGTGAGGGTGGGGGTGAGGGTTTAGGTTAGGTTTAGGGTTAGGATGAGTGTTAGGCTGATGGGTAGGGTTAGGGTTCGTGTGAGGGTTAGGGTTAGTGTGGGGGTTAGGGTTCAGGTTAGGGTTAGGGTGAAGGTAAGGGTTAGGGTGGGGGTTAGGGTTAGGGTTAGGTTTAGGTTTAGTGTGAGGTTAAGGGTTAGGGTTAGCATTAGGGTTAGGGTTTGGGTGAGGGTTAGGGTTAGGGTTAGGGTAAAGACTAGGGTGAGGTTGCGGGTTAGGGTTAGAGTTAGGGTTAGGGTTAGGTTTAGGTTGAGTGTGAGAGTTAGGGTTAGGGTTAGCATGAGGGTTAGGGTTAGGGTGAGGGTTAGGATTAGTGTGAGGGTTAGGGTAAGGGTTAGGGTGAGGGTAAGGGTTTGGGTGAGGGTTAGGGTGAGAGTCAGGGGTAGGGTTATCATGAGTTTTAGGGTGAGAGTTAGGGTGAGGGATAGGCTTAGGTATAGGGTGAGTGTGAGGCTTAGGGTTAGGGTTAGGGTTAGGGTGAGGGTTAGGTTTAGGGTTAGGGTTAGGGTTACGGTTAGGATTAGGATGAGTTTTAGAGTTAGGGTTAGCTTTACGGTGATGGTTAGGGTTAGGTTTAAGGTTAGGGGTAGTGTGAGGGTAAGGGTTAGGGTGGGGTTTAGAGTTAGGGTGAGGATTAGGTTGAGGGTGAGGGTTTCGGTGAGGATTAGGGAGATGGTTAGGGTTAGGGTTAGGGTTAGAGTGAGGGTGAGGGTTAGGTTTAGGTTTAGGGTGAGGGTTAGGGTTAGGGTGAGTGTTTGGGATAGGGTTAATGTTAGGGTTAGGGTGAGGGTGAGGGAGAGGGTTAGGGTTAGGTTTAGTTTTAGAGTTAGTTTGAGGGTGATTGTGAGGGTTAATTTTAGGGTTAAGGTGAGTGTTAGGGTTAGGGTTAGGGTTAGGGTGAGGGATGTGTTAGGTTTAGGCTTAGGATGAGGGTTACGCTGAGGGGTAGGTTTAGGTTTAGGGTGAGGGTTAGGATTAGTGTGAGGGTTAGGTTATGTTTATTGTTAGGGTGAGTGTTAAGGGTTAGGTTGAGGATTAGGTTGAGGGTTAGGGTCAGGGTTAGGGTGAGGCTGAGGATTAGAGTTAGCAGTAGGGTTTCGGTGAGGGTGAGGTTTAGGTTTAGGGTTAGGATGAGATCTAGGGTGAGGGTGAGGGTTAGGGTTAAGGTTAGTTATGGGTGTGGATTGGGGTTAGGGTTAGGGTTAGGGTGAGGGTGCAGGTTAGGGTTCGGGTTAGGGTTCGGGTTAGGGTTAGGATTTGGGTTAGGGTTGGGTTAGGGTTATGGTGAGTGTGAGGGTGAGGATGAAGGATAGGGTTAGGGTTAGGGTTAGGGTTAGGATTAGGGTGAGGGTGAGGGTGAGTGTTAGGGTTAGTATTAGGGTTAGCGTTAGGCTGAGGGAGAGGGTGAGTGTTAGGTTGAGGTTGAGGGTGAAGGTGAGGGTAAGGGTGACTGTGAGTGTGAGGGTGAGGTCGAGGATAAGTTGAGGTTTAGGGTTTGGGTTAGGATTAGGGTGAGTGTTAGGCTGAGGGGTAGGTTTAGCGTGACTGTTACGGTGAGGGTTAGGATGAGGGTGAGTGTTATGATTAGTGGTAGGGTGAGGGCTAGGTTGAGGGTAGGGTTAGGGTTAGGCTTAGGCTGAGGTTCAGGGTGAGTGGTAGGATTAGGGTTCCGGTGAGGGTTAGGTTTAGTGTGAGGGTTAGGGTAAGGGTTAGGGTTTGGGTGAGAGTAAGGCTTAGGGGGAGAATGAGGTTTAGGGTTAGCCTTAGGTTTAGTGTGAGTGTTAGGGTGAGGATTAGGGTTAGGGTCAGGATTATGGTTAGATTGAGGGTGAGGGTGAGTGTTAGTGTTAGGGTTAGTGTGAGGGTTAGGGTTAGGGTTAGGGTTACTGTGAGGGTGAGGGTTAGGGTTAGGGTTAGGCTTAGGGATAAGTTGGGGATGATGGTTAGGGTTAGTGTTAGGGTGAGTGTTAGGGTTAGGGTTAGGGTGAGGGTGAGGGTTAGGGTTAGGTTTAGGGTTAGTGTGACGCTAAGGGTTAAGGTGAGGTTGAGGGTGAGGTTGAGGGTTAGGGTGAGGGTGAGGGTTATGGTGAGGGTGAGGGTGAGGGCTAGGGTAAGGTTTAGGGTTAGGGTGAGGGTGAGTGTCAGGATTGGGATAAGGTTAGGGCTAGGGTGAGGTGAGGGTTAGGGTTAGGTTAAGGGTGAGTGTGAGGATGTGGGGTAGGGTTAGCGTTAGGGTGAGGGTTAGGTTTAGGGGTAGGGATAATATAAGGGTTAGATTTAGGGTTAGGGATAGGGTTAGGGTTATTTTTAGGGTTATGCTGAATGTGAGGGTGAGGGAGAGAATTGGATTAGGGTTAGCTTTAGGGTGAAGGTGAGAGTGAGGGTAAGGTTTAGGATTAGGTTTAGGGTTAGTGTTACGCCGAGGGTGAGGGTTAGGGTTAGGGTTAGGCTGAGGATGAGGATGAGGATGAGGGTGAGGGTGAGGGTTAGGGTTAGGGTTAGGGTGAGGGCGAGGGTGAGCGTTAGGGTGAGGGTGAGGGTGAGGGATTGGGTTAGGATTAGGGTTAGGATGAGCGTTAGGATGAGGGGCAGTGTTAGGGGTAGGGTGAGGGTTAGAGTTAGTGTGAGGGTTAGGGTTAGGGTTAGAATGAGGGTGAGGTTTAGGGTGAGGGTTAGGGTGAGGGTGAGGTTTAGGGTGAGTGTTAGGTTTAGAGTGAGGTTTAGGGTGAGGGTTAGGTTTAGGGTTAGGTTTAGGTTGAGGGTTAGGGTAACGGTTAGTGTTAGGGTTTGGGTTAGGGTTTCGGTGAGGGTTAGAGTTAGCATTAGGGATAGGGTGAGGGTGAGGATTAAGATTAGGGTTCGGGTGAGGGCTAGGTTGAGGGGTAGGTTTAGGGTTAGGTTGACGCTTTGGTTTAGCGTGAGGGTTAGGGTTAGTGTTAGGGCGAGGGTTAGGGTGAGGGTAAGGTTTAGGGTGAGGGTTAGGGTGAGAGTGAGGGGTAGGATAAGCATTAGGGTTAGGGTTAGGGTTAGGGTGATTGTTAGGCTTAGGTTTAGGGTTAGGGTTAGGGTGAGGATGAGGTTTAGGTTTAGGATTAGCGTGACGGTTAGGTTTAGGGTGTGGGTTAGGTTAGGGTTAGGTTGAGGGTGAGGGTGAGGGTTAGGGTGAGGGTGAGGTTAAGGGTGAGAGTTAGGGTTAGGATTAGGGTTAGGGTGAGGGTGAGGAAGAGGGTTAGGAATATCGTTAGTTTCAGGATTTGGCTGAGGGTGAGGGTGAGTGTGAGGGTGAGGGTTTGGGTTAGAGTTAGGGTGACGGTTAGGGTGAGGGTTAGGGTTAGGGTGAGGATATTGGTTAGGTTGAGGGATAGGGTGAGGGTGAGTGTTAGGGTTATCGTCAGTGTTTGGGTGAGGGTTAGGGTGAGGGTTAGGGTTAGGTTGAGGTTTAGGGTGAGGGTGAGGTTTAGGGTGAGTGTGAGATTTAGGGTTAGCCTTAGGGTTAGTGTGAGGGTTAGGGTGTGGGTTTAGGGTTAGAGTTAGGATTTGTTTTGGGGGGAGGGTGAGGGTTAGCTTGAGAGTTAGTGTTAGGGTGAGGGTTAGGGTTAGTGTGAGGGTTATTGTTTGGGTTAAGGTGAGGGTAAGGGTTACGGTGAGGGTTAGGGTGAGGGTGAGGGTTAGGGTTATCATGAGTTTTAGGGTGAGGGTTAGGGTTAAGCTTTGGTATAGGGTGAGTGTGAGGGTTAGGGTTAGGGTTAGTGTTAGGGTGAGGTTACGGTTAGGGTTAGGGTTAGGTGAGGGTTAGAGTTAGGGTTAGGGTTAGGATTAGGGTTAGGTTTAGTGTGAGGGTTAGGTTCAGGGTTAGTATTAGGGTGAGGGTAAGGTTTAAGGTAAAGGTTAGGGTTAGGGTGAGGGTTAGGGATAGGGTTAGGATAAGGGTGACGTTGAGGGTTAGGGTTAGTGTTAGTGTTAGAGTTAGGGTGAGGGTGAGGGTGAGGGTTAGGGTGAGGATTTGGGTGAGGGTTAGGGTTAGGGTTAGGGTTAGGGTTAGTGTGAGGGTTAGGTTTAGGTTTAGGGATAGGGTGAGGGTGAGGGTTAGGGTGAGGTTTAGAATGAGTGTGAGGTTTAGAGTTAGCCTTATGGTTAGTATGAGGGATAGGGTGAGGGTTAGGATTAGGGTTAGGTTTAGGTTTAGGTTTTGGTTGAGGTTGAGGGTTAGCGTGAGGTTTAGGGTTAGGGTAAGTGTTAGGGTTAGGGTTAGGGTGAGGGTAAGGGTTAGGGTGAGCGTTAGGGTGAGAGTGAGGGTTAGGTTTATCGTGAGTTTTAGGGTGAGGGTTAGGGTGAGGTTTAGGGTTAAGCTTAGGTATAGGGTGAGTGTGAGGGTGAGGATTAGGGTTAGGGTTAAGGTTAGGGTTAGGGTGAGGGTTAGGGATAGCATTAGGGTTACTGTGAGGGTGAGGTTTAGGGTTAGGGTTAGGGTGTGGTTTAGGGTTAGGGTAAGGTTTAGCGTGAGGGTGAGGGTTAGCGATAGGTTTAGGGTTAGGGTGAGGGTTAGGGTGAGGGTGAGGGTTCATTTTAGGATTAGGTTTAGGGTTAGGCCTTGGGTCATGGTGAGGGCGAGGGTGAGAATGAGGGTTAGGGATAGCTTTACGGAGAGGTTAGGGTGAGTGCGAGGTTTAGGGTTAATGTTAGGGCTAGAATGAGGTTTAGGGTGAAGGTTAGGGTTAGGGTAAGTTTTAGGGTGAGGGTTAGGTTGAGGGTTAGGGTTAGGGTGATGGTTAGTGTTAGAGTGCTGCCTAGAGTGAGGGTGAGGGTTACGGATAGGCTTAGGGTGAGGTTTAGCGTTAGGGTTAGTGTTAGAGTTAGGGTGAGGTGTAGGGTTAGGGTTAGGGTGAGGGTGAGCATCAGGGTGAGGATTAAGGTTAGGGTTAGGCTTAGGGTTAGGGTGAGGGTGATGTTTAGGATTAGGGTTAGGGTTAGGGTTATTGTGAGGGTTAGGGTTAGGGTGAGGGTGAGGGTTAGGTTTAGGTTTAGGGTGAGGGTGAGGGTGAGCGTTAGGGTTAGGGTGAGGGTTAGGCTTTGGGTTAGGGTGAGGTTGAGGGTGAGGTTGACGTTTAGGGTTAGTGTTAGTGTTAGGGTGAGGGTTATGGTGAGGCTAAGGGTGAGGGTGAGGGTTAGGGTGAGGTTTAGTTTTAGCGTTTGTGTTAGGGTGATGTTTATGGTGAGGGTGAGTGTTCGGGTGAGGGTAAGGGTAAGGGTGAGTCTGACGGTTAGGGTGTGGGTGAAGGTTAGGTTTAGGGTGAGGGTTAGGGTGATGGTTAAGTTTACAGTGTGGATGAGGGTTAGGGGTAGGGTTAGGGTGAGGGATGGGTGAAGTTTATGGTGAGACTAAGGTTTAGTTTGAGGATTAGGGTGATGCTGAGTGTGAGGGTTAGGGTTAGGATTAGGGTGAGGGTTAGGGTGAGTGTAAGGGTTAGGGTTAGGGTGAGGGTGAGGGTTAAGCTTAGGGTTAGAGTGAGGGTTCGGGTGAGGGTGAGGGCTAGGGTTAAGGTTAGGTTTAGGGTGAGGGTGAGGGTGATTGTTAGCATTAGGGGTAGTGTTAGGGCTAGGTTGAGGGTGAGGGTTAGGGTTAGGGTAAGGTGAGGGTTAGGGTGAGGGGTAGGGTTAGGGTGAGAGTGAGGGTTAGGTTTATCGTGAGTTTTGGGGTGAGGGTTAGGGTTAGTGTTAGGTTTAGGCTTAGGGTTACGGTGAGGTTGAGGTTTAGTGTTAGGGTTAGGGTGAGGGTGAGGGTTAGGGGTAGGGTTATGGTTAGGGTACGGGTTAGTGTTAGTGTTAGGGTTAGGGTTAGGTTTATTGTTAGTGTGAGGGTTAGGGTTAGGGTTAAGGCTAAGGTGAGGGTTAGGTTTAGGGTGAGGTGAGAGTGATTGTTGAGTTTAGGTTTAGGGTTAGGATGAGTGTTAGGCTGAGGGGTATGGTTAGGTTTCGGGTGAGGGATAGTTTTAGTGTGAGGGTTAGGGTTCGGGTTAGGGTTAGGGTGAGTGTAAGGGTTAGGGTGAGGGTGAGGGTGAGGGTTAAGGATTAGGATTAGTGTTAGGATGAAAACTAGGGTGAAGTTGCAGTTTAGGGTCAGGGTTAGGGACAGGGTGAGGATTAGGTTTAAGGTTAGGGTTAGTGTTAGTTTTTGGCTTCAGGTGTGGGTGAGCGTTTAGGTTAGGTTTAGGGTTAGGATGAGTGTTAGGCTGAGGGGTAGGTTTAGGGTTCGAGTGAGGGTTAGGGTTAGTGTGAGTGTTAGGGTTCGGATTAGGGTTAGGGTGAAGGTAAGGGTTAGGGTGAGGGTTAGAGTGAGGGTTAGGTTGAGGGTTAGGGTGAGGGTTAGCTTTAGGTTTAGTGTGAGATTAATGGTTAGGGTTAGCATTAGGGTTAGGGTGAGGGTGAGGATGAGGGTTAGGGTGAGGGTGAGGGTTAGGGTTAGGGTTAGGGATAGAGTAAGGGTGAGGTTTGGGTTTAGGGGTAGAGATACGGTAAGGTTTAGCGTGAGGGTTAGTGTGAGGGTGAGGGATAGGCTTAGCATTAGGGTTACGGTGAGGGTGAGGTTGAGGGTTAGGGTTAGAGTGAGAGCTAGTGTTTGGGTGAGGGTTAGGGTGAGGTTTAGGGATAGGGTGAGGATTAGGGCTATATTTAGGGTGAGAGTGAGGGTGAGGGTTAGGGTTAGGTTTAGGGTGTTTTAGGTTTAGGGTGTGGGTTAGGGTTAACCTTAGATTTAGGACTTGGGTCCGGGTGAGGGCGATGGTGAGGGTGAGGGTTAGGGTTAGCGTTAGGGTGTGGGTGAGGGTGAGGGTGACGTTTAGGGTTAATGTGAGGGTTAGGGTTGTAGCGACCGTCTACTCGACCAGCGAGGAAAAACGACCACCACACCAGGAGTCTTCTCAGATCACGCTTTATTGGAGAGCCTTTTAGTTGTAGGAGAGCTTGGGCGCGAGAGAGCGTGCACCCGAAACACAGCCGCTTATATAGGAGAATCGGAACACGGGTCTTTCTATTATTGGTCGCCTGCCTTTCACCGTCACCAGGTGTCATGGAATTGGCTGGGGACTCTACCTGGCTCGTGCACGCGCACAGCCCAGGCGTCCCGCCAAGCACCGTCTGGGGTGGTTACATCAAAGCTGCAAGGGAGTGGGCGGGGTCTCGCCTCGGCTCCCTACAGTTCCCCCTTCTTTGTTTTATGGCAACAGGTAAGAGTAGAGGTTGGGCCTCTGTCTAAGACATTAATGAGAGGACCTTGCACTGGTCTTCGCCTGAGGGGCGCCTTCCCCAGTGATGACCAGGCCCGTCCGATGCCTTTTTTGCAGAGGTGGGATCTTGGGCATCAACCCACTTGCAACCCAGCATGCTCTTCTTGAGGAGATGAGAGCCATCTCCTCAAGTGCAGTGCACTTGCCTTGCACCCTGTCCCAAATTGCAAATTGCATACCTGTCCCGGTGCAATGGGATCCCCTGATCCCTCGGGGTGCTAAGGCTATGCAGAATGGTAAGGCTTAACTGCCTCTTAGGGCCGACAGCCAAATATGGGGTGAGGATCCACTCTCCGAAGCGGCTAATGCTTGCAAGATAACAACCTTGTCCCTTCTGGTTTGGGCTCGAAGGCGACAGACCAACCATAGGCAGACCACGCATCCTCCCAAGCAGCAGGCTAAAAACATTCTGACTCCCACCCGCTCTTTGAAAAAGGACACCGCAGAGGCAATCCAGTCAGTAAATTGTAACAGCCCACAGCATCATTGGTTTAGCTATCACAGGGATTGCTATTAGCACTGTTGCTAACAGCAGGAAGATCAGCTGCATCTTCAAGAGGGGATTCTGTTGCAGTCTCCACCGGCCTGGTCAGTCTCGTTGGCACCCAGTGAGGTACTTCTTGACTCTGTGGAAAAACACAAACAGCTCCCCTGGATCTCGTTATTACCGGATCCGGTCCATACCATTTATTATTAATAACATCCTTCCACATAACCATGTCTTTAGTATCCATGGGGTTTCTTGTCATATGCCGATCTGCGGCAGACTGATCGTTGTCATTTTGAATTAAAAAATTAAGGGTAAAGAGCGCAAGAGAAAGTCTTTCCCTGGGGAACGCGGACTCAGCAACTCCCCCTTTTTGTTTTTGAAGCATTTCTTTTATGCTTCTATTAGCTCTTTCCACTATACCTTGTCCTTGAGGATTGTAGGGCAATCCAGTGGTGTGGGCAACCTGCATTTGTGCGCAAAAGGCGCGAAAACCATGGGAAGTACAAGCAGGGCCATTATCCGTCTTAAGTCTAAGGGGCTTTCCCCAAGCTGCCCAAGCTTCTAAGCAGTGTATTCTGACGTGAGACACCTTTTCTCCTGCCAGAGGTGTGGCATGAATGACACCAGAAAAGGTGTCCACAGACACATGTAAATATTTCAACTTACCAAATTCCGTCAGATGAGTAACATCCATTTGCCATAGGGCGTTTGGTCTCAACCCCCTGGGGTTTACACCCACATGGGGAGGATGAAGAAAGGTAACACAAGATTTACAGGCTTTAACAATATCTCTTGCCACATGCCTGGACAAATTATATCTTTTCCTAAGGGTTTTAGCAGGTACATGATACAATCTATGAAAGTCTTTTGCCAATTCTACAGGATCAGCAGCAACCAGAGCCATAGCCCAAGTTGCCTGGTCCACCAAATCATTACACCTTGCCATCGGGCCCGGCAACATAGAGTGGGCACGAATATGTCCAATATAAAAAGGATGTTTTCTGTTTAAGATAAGGGATTGAATCTGTAACAAAACATTAGAAACTGTACTGGCCTGCTTAACTGAAGCAGCAACTTCAAGAGAAGCAACGGCATTTACAACATATAATGAATCAGAAAATAAGTTAAAAGGTTGATCAAATCTTTTAAAAACTTCAAGCACAATTAAACATTCAACAGCCTGTGGGGCATTCGGCTGAAAATTAAAGACTACCGGCTGTTTGTGTCCTTGAACAAAAAAGGCACCTTGTCCAGATTTTGATCCATCCGTAAAGATGGTTAGAGCATCAACCAAGGGCTCCTTTGAAGTGACAACAGGAAAATACACTAAATTTTTGTTAACTATGGCAAGCAGAGGATGCTTAGGATAATGATTATCAATTACATTTGGAAATGAACAAACAAGAATTGCCCACATATCCATTGTGGCTGCTAAAATTTCAACTTGCTCACGGGTGTATGGAATAATTAATTTATCTGGAATTTTTGCAAAGTGCATCAAACAATACTTTATACCCAAAATTGCCTCTTTTTAAAATTTTTTTTTATTTTTATTTTTTTTTTAATTTTATTTTTTTTCTCAGATCAAAATTGCCTGTTTAGCCACTAATTCAGGAAAATATTGAACAGTTTTTGCTCCCACAGACTCATAGTATTAATAGTTAGCCTTTGAAGCAAGGCAGTGGTATAATTGGCCGTCACCCCATAAGTCCTGACTGCCTTAACTAAATCTTTTAACTGGGAGTAGGAAACCGGCTCAAAATTTCTTTCAGCAGTAATGGGATTCTCAAAGACTGGGAAAGCGGCTGCTAATCGCGACCAGGTTTTTTCTTTTATAAAGTGACTCTTCCCTGCCGGCGGGCACGGCGGGGGGGCTGATGGGTGAGGGGCAGCTCCGTTTCCTCTCCCTGGCTGCTGCGGTACTCCCACCCCTAGGGGGCGCCACCCTCCATATCTGTCTGCCACGTGCTCCGCCGCAGCCTCTTCTAACTCTTCACTATCAGCTGGATCGAGCTGCTCTCCCTCCTCCTCTAACATTTCTTCCTCTGAGTCACTCACAAGATTACTATATTCTTGGTCCCGCCCTTCCACATGTAGGGCTGAGAACCGGTTTGCTTTTAAAGAAGGGCACGGGGGTCTCCTTGAGACCCCCTCCTCTCTGAAACCCTTCTCCTTTTGTGAGGGCTGCAGCCCCTCTTGCTTTAATTCTTTAGGATCCTTTTCTCTTTTTTCCCTTTTTCTTTTAGGCCTATTTTCCTCCCCCTTACTGTATGCTGACTCTGATAGACTATCCTCACTCTAACCCTCACCCTCACCCTCACCCTCACCCTAAACCTAACCATCACCTACACCCTAACCCTGAACCTCACCCTAACCCTCATCCTCAACCTAATCCTCACCCTAACAATAACGCTAACCCTTACCTAAATGCAACCCTCAACCTCATCCTCACTCTCACCCTAACCCTCAACCTCTCACTAGCACTCACACTAACCCTAAACCTAATCCTAACCCTAACCCTCAACCTCTCCCTCCCCCTCAGCCTAAACTTAACCCTAACCCTAAACCTAACCCTAACCCTCACCCTAACACTAACGCTAAACCTCACACTTACCCTCACACTAACCTACACCCTAACCCTAACAATAACCCTAACCCTAACACTAATCTTAAGCCGAACCCTCACCCTAACCCTTACACTAACTCTAAACCTAAAACTCACCCTAACCCTAACCCTAACCCTAACCCTTATCCTCACACTATCCCTAACCCTTACCCTCACACTAACCCTCACCCAGACCCTTACCCTAATTCTAACCCTAACCCTAAAGTTAACCCTCACACTCACCCTCACCATAACACTAACAATAACCCTAAACCTAACCCTAATCCTAACCCGAAATTCACCTAACCCTAACTCTAACCCTTTCCCTAAAATTCACCCTAACCCTAATCCTAAACCTAACCCTCACCTTCACACTAACCCTCACCATCACCCTAACTCTCACACTAACCCTAACCCTAACCCTAACCCTCACTCTCACCCTTACCTTCACCCTCAGCCTAACCCTAAACCTAACCCTAATCCGAACCCCAACCCTCACCCTCACCTTCACCCTAACATTAACGCTAACCCTAACCCTCACCCTCACCTTCACCTTCACCCTCACCCTAACCCTCACTCTCACCTTCACCCTGAGCCACACCCTAAACCTCAACATTACCCTAACCTTAACCCTCACCCTAACCCTCACCCTAACATTCACCCTAAACCTAAAGCTAACCCTAACACTCACCCTCACCCTCACCATCACCATAATCCTTACCCTCACACTAACCCTAACCCTAACCCCAACCTTAACCCTCACCCTCAATCTAACCCTAACACTAACCCTCACCCTAACCCTAAACCTAACCTCACCCTAACCCTCACCCTCAACATATCCCTAACCGTAATCCTCACCCTAACACTAACCCTAACCATCAACCTCATCCAAAACCTCACCGTCACCCTAAACCTCACCCTGAACCTAACACACACCCACACCCTAAACTTCACCCTCACCAGAACCCTCACCTGAACCCGAACCTGAACCCTCACCCTAACTCTCAAGCTCACTCTAAACATCACCCTAACCCTAACCCTCACCCTCACCCTAACCCTAACCCTCAACCTCACCCTAGACCTCACCCTAACTTTATACCTCACCGTAACCCTAACACTAATCCTCAGCCTCACCCTCACCATAGCCCTAACCCTAATAGTAACCCTCCCCCTTACCCTCACCCTAACCCTAAATCGAAACCAATCCCTCACCCTACCCTCACCCTAAAACTAACCCTCAATCTAACACTAACCCTCACCCTAACCCTCACACTAACCCTAACCCTCACCCTATACCTAACCCTACACCTCACACAACCACTCATCATAACCCTATCCCTAACCCTAACCCTCAACCTAATCCTCACCCTAACCCTAAAACTTACCTAACTGAAACCCTCAACCTCAACTTCACCCTAGCCCTCACCCTAACCCTAACCTAACCCTATCCGACATCCTCACCCTCACACTCACCCTCAGTCTAACCCTAAACTTAACACTAATCCTAAACCTAAACCTCACCCTCACTCTCGCCCTAACCTTACACTAGGCCTAACTCTAACCCTAACCCACACCCTCACCCTCATCCTAACCCTCACACTAACCCTAACACTCACCCTAACCCTAACCCTAACAATTCCCCTCACCCACAACCTCACCCTCAGCCTAAACCTTACCCTAACACTTAAACTCACCCTAACCGTAACCCTAAACCTAACCCTCACACTAACCCTAACCCTAACCCTAAACCTAATCCTAATCCTAACCCTAACACTCACCCTAACCCTAACCCTAACCCTAAGCCTAAAAATCACCCTAACCCTAATCCTAACCCTAACCCTCACACTCACCATCACCCTCACCCCGTCTAACCCTCAACCACACCCTAAACCTCACCCTAAGCCTAACACTAACCCTAACCATAATCCTAACCCTAAACCTCACCCTCACTCTAACACCTAAACCTAACCCTAACCCTAACACTCACCCTAACCCTAACCCTTACCATAACCCTCACCCTAACCCTCACCGAAACCTTAACGCTAACCCTAACACTCATCCTCACCCTAACCCTCACCCAACCCTTATCCTCACACTAAACCTAAGCCTAAACATAACCCTACCCCTCACACTAACACTAACCTTCACCCTAACCCTAACCCTACCCCTCACCCTACGCCTCACCCTCACCCTCACCCTAATCCTAACCCGCACCCTAAACCTAACCCTAACCCTCACCCACGACGTAACTCACACCAGCAACTTAACCCGCACCCTTACCCTTACCCTCACCCACCCTCAGCCTCACAAGAACCCTCACCCTCATCCTAAGCCTAACCATAACCCACATCCTAACCCTCACCCTAACCCTAATCCTCACCCTAACCCTAACCCTCACATTCACCTTAATCCTAAACATACCCTCAACCTCACCCTCACCCTAACCCTAAACCTAACCCTCACCCTCACCCACACTCTAACCCTCACACTAACCCTAACCCTCACCCTAACCCAAAGTCTAACCATCAGCCTCACTCACATCCTGACCCTCAGCCTAACCCTAACCCAAACCCTAATACTCACCCTAACCCTAACCCTAACCCTAATCCTCACACTAACCCTAACCCTCACCCTAACCCAAACCCTAAACCTAAACCTAACCCTAATGCTAAAACTAGCCCTCACCCTAATCCTAACCCTAACCCTCACCCTAACTCTAACCCTAACCCTAATCTTAACCCTAACCTTCACCATCACAGTCACCTTCACCCTAACCCTCATCCTCACCCTCACCATCACCCTTACCCTAACCCTATCCCTAACAATAACCCTCAACCTAACCCTAACTCTAATCCTAAACTTAACCGTCACCATGACACTAAACCTAACCCTAACCCAAAAACTCAACTTAACCCTAATCCTAACCCTAACCCTCACCCTCATCCTAACCCTCACCCTCACCCTAAACATCACACTAACCCTAACCCTCAACCTAAACCTAAACCAAACCCCCACCCTAAACCTAACCCTCAATCTAACACTCACCCTCAACCTAATCCTCACCCTAAACCTAACCCTAACCCTTATCTAACAGAAACCCTCACCCTCACCCTCACCCTAGCCCTCACCCTAACACTAAACCTAACCCTGACCCTAACCCTAAACCACAAACTCACCCTAACCCTAACCCTAACCCTCAACCTCACACTATCCCTAACGCTAACCCTAACCCTCACCCTCCCTCTCCCCCGCCCCCTCAGCCTAACCTTAACCCTATCCCTAAACCTAAGCCTAACCCTTAATCCCACCCTCACCCTAACCCTAAACTTACCCTAAAGCTAACCCTCACCCTCACAATCACACTAACCCTAACCCTAACGTTAATGATAACCCTAACCCTAAAGCCATCGCTAATCCTAAGCCTAAACCTAACCCTAACCCTAAACCTCACCCTAACCCTAATCCTAACCCTAATTCTCAATCTCACCCTGACACTCACCATAACCCTCACCCTCACCCTCACCATCACCCTCACCCTAGCCCTCACCCTCAGCCCCACCCTCACCATAACCCTAAACATAACCCTAACGCTAACCGGCACATTCACCCTCACCCTAAACCTCACCCTAACCCTAAAAATAAGCCAAACCCTAAACATAAACCTAATCCTAACCCGAACCCTCACCCTAACCCTAACCCTAACCCTAAAACTCATGCTAACCCTAATCCGTACCCTAACCCTCACCCTCACCCTAACCCTCACCCTCAACATCACGGTAACCCTCACACTAACCCTAACCCTCACCCTAACCCTAACCCTAACCCTCACCCTCACCTTCAGCCTAACCCTAACCCTAATCCTAACCCTAATCCTTACCCTCAGCCTCACCCTAACCCTAAAGCTAACCCTAACCCTCACCCTCAGTCTCAACTTCACCCTCACCCTAAGCCTCACCCAAAGCCTAACCCTATTCCTAACCCTCACCCTCACCCTAACCCTAACACTAACCCTCACCCTCATACTAACCTTCACCATCACCCTAAACCTCACCCTAACCCTAACACTCACCCACACCCTAAAACTCAACCTCATCCTCACCCTCACCCTCACCCGAACCCCCATACTAATCCCCACCATCACCCTAATGCTACCCCTCACCGTAACCCTAAGCCTCACCCTAACCCTAAGCCTCACCCTCACCCTAACCCTAACTCTAACCCTAAGCCTCACCCGAACCCTAACCCTCACCCTCACCCTAACCCTAACTCTAAAACTCACCCTCACCTCACCCTAACTCTAAACCTAACACTAACCCTAAACCTCACCCTAACCCTCACCCTAAACCTCACCCTTACCTTCACCCTAACCCAAACCCTAAATCTCACCCTCACCTTCACCCTAACCTTCACCCTAACACTTACTCTCACCCTAAACATAATCCTAACCCTAACCCTCACACTAACCCTAACCCTCACCCTAAACCTAACCCTCACCCTCACCTTAACCCTAAAACTAAACATACCCATCTCCGTAACCCTAACCCTAACTCTAACCCTAACCCTAAACTTACCCCTAACCCTCACCCTCACCCCTACACTTACCCTCACCCTAACCTTTACCGTCACACTAACCCTCACCCATACCTTCACCCTCACCCTCTCCTGAGCCCTTACCCTCACCCTAACACTCACCCTCATGCTAACCATAACCCTAACCCTTACTCTCACTCTAAACCTAACCCTAACACTCATCCTTACCCTAACACTCATCCTAACATTAACCCTAACCCTAAACCTAAGCCTCACCCAAACCCTCACCCTCACCCTAACCCTAACACTAAACCTTACCCTCATCCTAACCCTTACCCTTACCCTAACCTGAACCCTCACATCAACCCTAACCCCCACCCTAACCCTAACCCTAACCCTCACACTAAACCTCACCGTAACCCTAACCCTAAGCTTCACACTAACCCTAACACTCACCCTAAACCTAACCTTACCCCTCACCCTCACCCTAACCCTATCCCTAACTTAACCCTCACCCTAAACCTAAAACTCACCCAAAACCTCACCCTCACACTAATCCTTACCCTACCATAACACTCAACCTAACCCTCACCCTAACGCTAACCTCAACCCTCACCCACACCTAACCCTATACCTCACCCAAACCCGAACCCTCACCCTAAAACTCACACTCACCCTAACTCTCACCCTCACCCTAGCCCTCAACCTAACCCTAACGCTAACCCTAACCCTCAACCTAACCCTAACCCTAACTCTACCCCTCACACTAACCCTAATCCTAACCCTACCCTTTCTCTAAACCTCAGCCTAACCCTAACTCTAAACTTAACCATTGCCCTAACCCTAACCCTAACCCTCAACCTCACCCTAACCCTAACCCTCACCCTAACCCTAACAATACCCCTCAACCTACCCGTCACCTTCACCTTAACCCTAACCCTCACAATACCCCTAACCCTCACCCTAAACCTAACCCTACCCCTCACCCTAAGCTTCAACCTAACCCTCACGCTAACCCTAACGCTAACCCTCACCCTCAACCTCACCCTAACCCTCAACCTAACCCTTTACCTTACCTTAACCCTAACCCTCACAGTAACCCTAACCCTAACCCTACCCCTAAACCTAACTCTAACCCTTACCCTCACGCTAGCCCTCACCCTAACCCTAACCCTAACCCTAACCCTCACCATAAGCCTCAGTCTCACCCTAAACATCACTGTAACCCTAATTCTCACCCTCACCCTCACGCTCACCCTCCTACCCCTACACCTAACCCTCACCCTCACCATCAGCCTAACCATAAACCTAACCCTAATCCTAAACCTAACCCTCACACTCACCCTTACACTAACTCTCAACCTCACCATAGCCCTCACCATAAAACTAAACATAACCCTCCCCCCCAGCCTAAACCTAACGCTAATCTTAACCCTAACCCTCACCCTCACACTAACTCTTACCCTCACCCTAGTCCTCACCCTAACCATAAACCTAACATTAACCCTCACCCTCAGCCTAACCATAACCCTAACATTGATCCTAAGCCTAACCCTCACCCTCATGCTAAACATAACCCTATCCATCACCATAAACCTAACCCTCACCCTCACCCTAACACTAAACTTAAGCCTAACCCTAACCCTCACCCTTACCCTAACCCTAACACTAACCCTAACCCTCACCCGAACCCTCACCCTAACCCTTACCCACAACCTAAACTTTACCCTCTCCACATCCCTCACCCTCACCCTCACGGGAAACATCACCCTAACCCTAACCCTCACCCTAAACCTTACCCTCACCATAACCCTAACAATAACGCTAACCCTACCCCTAACACAAACCCCAAAACTCACACTAACCCTAACCCTAAACCTTACCCTCACACTAAACCTAGCCCTAACCTTAACCTTCACACCAACCCTAACCCTCATCCGAACCCTACCCTACCCTTCAACCTAAACCTCACCCTAACGCTAAACCTAACCCTAACCCTCACACAAACCCTAACGCTCACCCTACCCTTAAACCAACCCCTCACCCTCACCCTACCACTATCCCTAACCCTCACCCTAACTCTAACCCTAAACCTAACCCTCACCCTAACCCTAAAAATACAGCTCAACCTAACCCTCTCCCTAACCAAACCTAACCCTATCCCTAACAATAACCCTAACCCTCACACTAACCCTAAACCTAGCCCTCACCCTAACCCTCACCCTAACCCTCACCCTCACCCTAACCCTAACCCTAACCCTCAACCTAAACCTATACCTCATTCTAACCCTAACCCTAAACCCTACAGTAACCCTAAACCTAACTCTACCTCTAAACCTAACTCTAACCCTCAGCCTTATGGTAGCCCTAACCCTAACCCTCACACACAGCCTAAACCTAATGATAACCCGAACCCTAACCCTACACCTCACCCTCACCCTACCCCTAACCCTAACAATAACCCTAACCCTCACCCTAACCCTAAAAATACCCCATATCCGACCCCTCACATTAACCGTAAACCTAACCCGAACCCTCACAATAACCCTAATCCTCACCTTAACCCTAACCCTACCCCTTACCCTAACCCTCACGCTAACCCTCCCCCTAACCCTAACGCTAACCCTAACCCTCAGCCTAACCCTAACCCTCAACCTAACCCTAGCCCTCACCCTCAGCCATACTCTAACTCTAACCCTCACCTTCACCCTCACTTTCACCCTAAACATCACCATAAACCTAATCCTCTCCCTAACCCTAACCCTCACGCTCACCCTCAAACTAACCCTAACCCTAACCCTAAACCTAACCCTAACCCTCCACCTCATCATAATACTAACCCTAACGCTAACACTAACCCTCATACTCACACTCACCCTAACCCTAAACCTAACCCTCACCCAAGCCAGAACCCTCACCTGGAACCTAACCCTAAACCTCACCCTCATCCTAACTCAAACCCTCATCCGAACCCTAACCCTACACCTCACCCTAACCCTCACACTAACCCTAACACTAAACCTCACACTAAACCGAACTCTCACTCTAAGCCTAACTCTAGCCCTCACCATAAACCTCACCCTCACCCTCACCCTCACCCTCAGCCTAACCATAACGCTAACACTAGTCCTAACCCTACCCCTCACATTCAGCCTACCCTTCACCCTCACCCTAGCACTCACCCTAAGCATCAGCCTAAAACTAACCCTCACCCTCATCCTCACCCTCAGCCTAACCCTCACCCTAACCCTAATCCTAACCCTAACCCTCAACCTCACCCTCATCCTAACCCTCACCCTCACCCTCACCCGAAACATTACCCTAACACAAACCCTCACCCTAACCCTAAACCTAACCCTCACCCTAACACTAACCCTCACATGCACCCTCAACCTAACACTCACCCTCACCCTAGCACTCAACCTAACTCTAAGCCTAAGCCTCACCCTAACCCTAACCCTCACCCTAACCATAAACCTCATCTCACTATCACCCTAATCATCAGCCTGACCCTAACCCTAACCCTAACCGTAACCCTCACCCTAACCCTACCACAAGCCCTAACCCAGTCCCTAAACCTCACCCTCACCCTCACCCTAACCCTCACTCTCATCCTAACCGTCACCTCACCCTAACCCTCACCATCACCCTAACCCTCACCCACACCCTAAACCTGTCCCTCACCCTCAGCCTAACCCTAACCCTAACCCTAATCATAAAACTAACCCTCATCCCCACCCTCACCCTAAACCTAAACCTAACCCTACGCCTCAGCCTAACCATCACCCTAACCCTAACCCTAACCCTAACCATCACCCTTACCCTGAACCTAACCCTAACCCTAAACCTAACCCTAAAACTCATCCTTATCCTAATCCTCATCCTCACCTAAACCCTAACAATAAACCTAAGCCTCACCTTAACACTCACCCTAACCCTAACCCTAACACTAAACCTTACCCTTATCCTAAACCTTACACTTACCCTAACCCTAACCCTAACCCTCACATCAACCCTAACCCTCACCCTAACCCTAACCCTACCCCTCACACTAAACCTCACCCTAACCCTAACACTAACCCTAACCCTGACCCTAACCCTCACCCTATCCCTTACCCACAACCTAACCTTCATCCTCTCCCGAACTCTCACCCTCACCCTAACCCTCACCCTCACGGGAAACATCACCCTAAACCTAACCCTCACCCTAAACCTTACCCTCACCATAACCCTAACAATAACCCTAACCCTAACCCTCACAAAAACCCCAAAACTCACACTAACCCTAACCCTAAACCTTACCCTCACCCTAACCCTAACCCTAATCGTAACCTTCACACCAACCCTAACCCTCATCCGAACAGTACCCTACACCTCAACCTAACCCTCACCCTAACGCTAAACCAAACCCTAACCCTCACATTAACCCTAAAGCTCACCCTAACCTTAAACCTACCCCTCACCCTCATCCTAACACTATCCCTAACCCTCACACTAACCGTAACCCAAACCATAACCCTCACCCTAACCTTAAAAATACCCCTCAACCTAAACCTCACCCTAACCCTAAACCTAACCCTACCCCTCACAATAACCCTAACCCTCACCCTATCCCTAACACTAGCCCTCACACTAACCCTCACCCTAACCCTCACCCTAACACTAACTCTAACCCTAATCCTCACCCTCACCCTAACCCTCAACCTAAACCTATACCTCACCCTAACCCTAACCCTAAACACTACACTAACCCTAACCCTAACACTACCCATAAACCTAACTCTAACCCTAACCCTAACCCTAACCCTTACCCTAACCCTAAACCTCAACCTCACCGTCACCCTAAACTTAAAACTAAACCTAACCCAAACCTTCAACCTCACCCTCACCCTCACCCTAACCCTAACCCGAACCAAACTTTAAACCTAACCGTCACCCTAACCCTAACGCTCACCTTCCCTCTAACCCTCACCCTAACCCTAGGCCTCACCCTAAACCTAACCCTCACCCTCACCTCACCCTAACCCTAAACCTAACACTAACCGTAAACCTCACCCTAAAACTCACCCTAACCCAAACCCTAAATCTCACCCTCACCCTTAGACTGACCTTCACCCTAACACTTACTCTCACCCTAAACCGAATCCTAACCCTAACCCTCAGACTAACCCTAACCCTCACCCTAAACCTAACCCTCACCCTCACCCTAACCCTACCCCTCTCCCTAACCGTCTCTGTAACCCTAACCCTAACACTAACCCTAACCCTAACATTACCCCTAACCCTCACCCTCACCCCCACCCTCACCCTCACCCTAACCCTAACCGTCACACTAATCCTCACCCATACCCTAACCCTCACCCTCTCTTGAGCCCTCACCCTCACCTAACACTGACCCTCATGCTAAACATCACCCTAACCCTTACTCTCACCCTAAACCTAACCTTAACACTCATCCTTACTGTAACCCTCATCCTAACCTTAACCCTAAGCCTAAACCTAACACACACCCTAACCCTCATCCTAACCCTAACCCTAATCCTAAACCTAAACCTCATCCTCATCCTAACCTTTACCCTTACCGTAACCCTAACCCTAACCCTCACATCAACCCTAACCCTCACCCTAACCCCAAGCCAAGCCCTCACACTAAACCTCACCCTAACCATAACCAAAACCCTAACCCTCACACTAACCCTAACACTCACCCTATACCTAACCTTACCCCTCACCCTCAGCCGAACCCTAACCCTAACCCTCACCCTAAACCTAACCCTCACCCGAACCCTCACCCTCAGCCTAACGCTCACCCTACCCTACCACTCAACCTAACACTCACCCTAATGCTAACCGTAACCCTCACCCACACCCTAACCCTAACCCTCACACGAACCCTCATCCTCACCATAAAGCTCACCCTCACCCTAACTCTCACCCTCAACCTAGCCCTCAACCTAACCCTAACGCTATCCCTAACCCTCATCCTAATCCTAACCCTAACCCTACCCCTCACACTTACCTTAACCCTAACCCAAACCTCTCTCTAACCCTCAGCCTAACCCTAACTCTAAAGATTGCCCTATCCCTAACCCTAACTCTCAACCTCACCCTAAATCTAACCCTCACCCTAACCCTAACAATACCCCTCACCCTACCCCTCGCCCTCACTCTAACCATAACCCTCACAATAACCCTATCCTTCACCCTAAACCTAACCCTACCCCTCACCCTAAGCTTCAACCTAACCCTCACGCTAACCCTAACGCTAACCCTCACCCTCACCCTCACCCTAACCCTCAACCTAACCCTTTACCTTACCATAACCCTAAGCCTAACCCTCACAGTAACCCTAACCCTAACCCTGCCCCTAAACCTAACTCTAACCCTTACCCTCACCCTAGCCCTCACCCTAACCCTAACCCTAACCCTAACCCTCACCATAACACTCAGTCTCACCCTAAAATTCACTGTAACCCTAATCCTCACCCTAACCCTAACCCTCACCCTCAACCTCACCCTACCCCTACCCCTACCCCTCACCCTCATGCTCAGCCTAACCATAAACCTAACCCTAATCCTAAACCTAACCCTCACACTCACCCTCAGACTAACTCTCACCCTCACCCTAGCCCTCACGCTAACCCTAAACATAACGCTCCCCCCTCCCCCTCGGACTAACCCTAACCCTAATCCTAACCCTAACCCTCAACCACACATTAATTCTTACCCTCACCCTAGCCCTTACCCGAACCCTAAACCTAACATTAACCCTCACCGTCACGCTCACCCTCAGCCTAACCCTAAACCTAGCATTGATCCTAAGCTTAACCCTCACCTTCATGCTAACCATAACCCTATCCCTCACCCTAACCCTAACCCTCACCCTCACCCAACACTAAAGTTAACCCTAAACCTAAACCTCAACCTTACCCTAACCCTAACACTAACCCTCACTTGCACCCAAACCCTCAGCCTAAACCTTACCCACAACATAACCTTCACCATCTCCCGATCACTCACCCTCACCGTAACCCTCACCCTCACTGTAAACATCACCCTAACCCTTACCCTCACCCTAACCCTTACCCTCACCATAACCCTGAAAATAACCCTAAACCTAACCCTCACACAAACCCCAAAACTCACACTAACCCTAATCCTAAACCTTACCCTCACCCTAACCCTAACCCTAACCGAAACCTTCACAACAACCCTAACCCTCATCCGAATTCTACCCTATCCCTCAACCTAACCCTCACCTTAACGCTAAAGCTAACCCTAACCCTCACACTAACACTAACGCTCACCCTAACCCTAAACCTACCCCTCACCGTCAGCCTACAACTAGCCCTAACCCTCACCCTAACCCTAACACTAAACCTAACATTCACCCTAACCCTAAAAATACCCCTCACCCTAACCCTCACCCTAACGATAAACCTAACCCGAACCCTCAAAATAACCCTAACCCTCACCCTAACCCTAACACTACCCCAACCCTAACCATCACCCTAACCCTAACACTAACCCTAACCCTCACCTCACCCTCACCCTAACCCTCAACTTAAACCTATAACTCACCCTAACCCTAACCCTAACCCTGACAGTAACCCTAACTCTAACATTACCCCTAAACCTAACTCTAACCCTCACCCTTACCCTAGCCCTAACCCTTACCCTCACCCTCACCCTAACCCTAACAGTAACATTCACCCTCAGCCTAACCCTTACCCTAACCCAACCCTACCCCTCATGCTCACCCTACACCTAACCCTAAACCTAACCCTAACCCTCACAATAACGCTAACCCACACACTAACCCTAAAAATACCTCTCACTCTAACCCTCACCCTAACCCTCACTCTAACCCTAATCCTAACCCAAACTGTCACAATAACTCTAACCCTCACACTAACCCTAACCCTAACCCTCAACCTAACCCTCACCTTCACCCTCACCATCCACCTCACCCTAAGCCTAATCCTAACCCTAAACCTAACACTAAACCTAACCCTAACCCTCACAGTAACCCTAACCCTCACCCTAAACCTAAACCTATCTCCCACCCTAACCTTCAACCTAACCCTCATCCTAACCCTAATTCTGACCCTTACCCTCACCCTAGCCCTCACCCTAACCCTAATCCTAACCCTAACCCTCATCTAACCCTCACTCTCACCCTAAACATCACTGTAACTCTATTCCTCACCCTAACCCTAACCCTCACCCTCACACTCACCCTCACACTAACTCTCACCCTCCCCCTCCTCCTCAGCCTAACCCTAAACATAACCCTCCCCACCCCATCAGCCTAACCCTAACCCTAACCCTAATCGTAACCCTAAGCCTCACCCTCAAACGAAATCTTACCCTCACCCTAGCCCTCACACTCAGCCTAACCCTAAACCTAACATTGATCCTAAGCCTAACCCTCACCCTTGCGCTAACCATAAACCTATCCCTCACCCTAACAATAACCATCACGCTCACACTAACCCTAAACTTAACCTTAACCCTACCCCTCACCCTACCCCTAAACCTCACCCTCACCCTAACCCTAACCCTAACCCTCACCCTCACCTCACACTAACCCTAAACCTAACACTAAACCTAAACATCACCCTAACCCTCACCCTTACCCAAACCCTAATTCTCACCCTCCCCCTCACCCTAACCCTCAACCTAACCCTTACCCTCACCCTAAACCTAATCCTAAACCTAACCCACACACTAATCCTAACCCTCACCCTCACCCTAATCCTAACACTAACACTACCCCTCTCCCTAACCGTCTCCATAACCCTCACCCTAACACTAACCCTCACCCTAACCAAACCTTGCCCTTCACCCTCACCCTAAACTTACCCGTAAACCTCACCCTCACCGCTACCCTGACCGTCACCCTAACACTTAATATCACACTAAATCTCACCCACACCCTATCCCACACGATCTCCTGAACCCTCACCCTCACCCTAACACTCTTCCTCACGCTAAACATCACCCTAACCCTAACTCTCACCCTAAGCCTAACCCTAACACTCACCCTTACCATAACCCTCATCCTAACATTAACCCTAACCCTAAACCTAACCCTCACCCTAACCCTAACCTTAACCATACCCCTAAACCTCACCCTCACCCTAACCCTAAACCTTACCTTAACCCTAAACCTATCCCTCACACCAACCCTAACCCTCACACTGACCCTACCCCTACCCTCACACTAAACTTCACCCTAACCCTAAACCTAACCCTAACCCTCACATTAACCCTAACACTCACGCTAAAACTAATCTTACCCCTCACCCTCACCCTAACCCTAACCCTAACTCTAACGCTCACCCTAAACCTAACCCTCACCAGATCCCTCACCATCACCCTAACCCTCACCCTACACTACCCCTCAACCTAACCATCACCCTAACGCTAACCATAACCCTCACCCACACCCAAACCCTAACACTCACCGGAACCCTCACCCTCACCCTAAAGCTCACCCTCAACCGAACTCTCACCCTCAGACTAGCCCTCAACCTAACCCTAACCCTCACCCTAACCCTAACCCTAACCATAAACCTCACACTAAATCTAACACTAACCCTCAGCCAAACCCTAACACTAAACCTAAACATTGCCCTCACCCTAAACTTAACCCTCACCGTCACCTGAACCCTCAAACTCACCTTAACCATAACAATACCCCTCACCCTACCCCTCACCCTCACCCTAACCCTAACCCTCACAATAACCCTAACCCTCACCCTAAACCTAAACCTACGCCTCACCCTAACTTTCAACCTAACCCTCACCCTAGCCCTAACACTAACCCTAAACCTCACCCTCACCCTAACCCTCACCCTAAACCTTTACCTCACCCTAACCCTAATCCTAACCCTGACAGTAACGCTAACCCTCACCCTAAACCTAACCCTACCCCTCACCCTAACCTTCAAACTAACCCTCATCCTAACCCTAATTCTAACACTTAACCTCACCCTAGCTCACACCCTAACCCTAATCCTAACCCTAACCCTCACCTAACCCTCACTCTCACCCTAAATATCACTGTAACCCTATTCCTCACCCTAACCCTAACCCTCACCCTCACGCTCACCCTCACACTAACTCTCACCCTCACCCTCCTCCTCAGCCTAACCCTAAACATAACCCTCCCACTCCCCCTCAGCCTAACCCTAATCCTAACCCTAACCCTCACTCTCACACTAAGTCTTACCCTCACCCTAGCCCTCACACTCAGCCTAACCCTAACCCTAACATTGATCCTAAGCCTAACGCTCACCCTCACGCTAACCATAACCGTATCCCTCACCCTAACAATAACCATCACCCTCACACAAACCCTAAACTTAACCCTAACCCTAAACCTCACCCTAACCCTAAGCCTAACACTAACCCTAACTCTCACCCTTACCCTCACCCTAAACTTCACGCTAACCCTTACCCACACCCTAACCTTCACCCTCTCCCGAACCCTTACGCTCACCCTAACCCTCACCCTCATGCGAAACATCACCCTAACCCTAACTTTCACCCTAACCCTTACCCTCATCCTAACCCTAACAATAACCCTAAACCTAACCCAAACAAAAAACCCAAACCTCACACTAACCCTAAACCTAAACCTTACCCTCACCCTAAACCTAACCCTAAACCAAACTTTCACACAAACACTAACCCTCACCCTCACCCCACCCTATCCCTCAACCTAAACCTCACCCTAACGCTAAACCTAACCCTAATCCTCACACTAACCCTAACCCTCACCCTATCCTTAACCCTATCCCTCAACGTCAGCCTACCACTAGCCCTAAACCTCACCCTCACCCTAACCCTAACCCTCACCCTAACCCTAAAAATACGCCTCAACCTAACACTCACCCTAACCCTAAACCTAACCCTAACACTCACAATAAACCTAACCCTCACCCTAACCCTAACCCTACCCCTCACCCAAACTCTCACCCTAACCCTAACACTAAACCTCACACTAAACCTAACACTTACCCTAACCCTAACCTTCACACCAACCCTAACCCTCATCCTAACCCTAACCTACCACTCAACCTAACACTCACCCTAACGCAAAACCTAACCCTAACCCTCACACTAACCATAACCCTCACCCTAACCCTAACCCTACCCCTCACGCTCACGCTACTACTAGCTCTAACCCTCACCCTAACCCTAACCCTCACCCTAACCCTAAAAATATCCCTCACCCTAACCCTCACCTTAACCTTAACGCTAACCCTAACCCTCACACTCACCCTATCCCTAACCTAACCCTATACCTCACCCTAACCCTCACCCTAACCCTGACAGTAAACCTAACCCTAACCCTACCCCTAAACCTAACTCTAACGCTCAACCTTACCCTAGCCCTAACCCTCACCCTCACCCTCACCCTAACCCTAACGCTATACCTAAACCTCACCCTCAGCCTAATCCTAACCCTAACCCTAATCCTACCCCTCACCCTCATCCTACACCTAACTCTAACCCTCGCCCTAACCGTCTCAATAACCCTAACCCTCACACTAACCCAAAAAATACCCCTCAACCTAACCCTCACTCTAACCCTAAACCTAACCCTAACCCTCACCCTAACCCTAACTCTCACCCTAAACATCACCGTAACCCTAATCCTCACCCTAACCCTAACTCTCACCCTCACCCTCAACCTAACCCTAACCCTAAACTTCTCCCTCAGCCTAACCCTAACCCTAAGCCTAACCCTAAACCTAATCCTAACCCTCACACTCACACTCACCCTAAGCCTAACCCTAACCCTCACCCTAGCCCTAAAGCTAACCCTAACACTCACAATAAACCTAATCCTCAACCTAACCCTAACCCTACCCCTCAGGCTATTCCTCACCCTAACCCTAACACTAAGCTAAACCCTAACGCTAACAGTAATGCTAAAACTAACCCTACCCCTAAACCTAACTCTAACCTTCACCCTTACCATAGCCCTAACCCACACCCTCACCCTCACCCTCACCCTAACCCTAAACCTCACCCTCAACCTAACCCTAACCCTAACCCTAACTCTACCCCTCACCCTCTCCCTACCCCTAATCTAAACCTAACCCTGACCCTCAAAATAAGCCTAAACCTCACCCTAACCCTAAAAATACCCCTCACCCTAACCCTCACCCTATCCCTAAACCTAACCCTAAACCTCACAATAACCCTAATCCTCACCCTAAACCTAACCCTGCCCCTCACCCTAACCCTGACTCTAACCCTTACCCTAACCCTAACGCTAACCATAACCCTCACCCTAAACCTAACCCTCAACCTAAAACTAGCCCTCACCCTAACACTAACCCTAACACTCATGCTAACACTCAGTCTCACCTTAAACATCACCGTAACCCTAATCCTCACCCTAACCCTAACCCTCACCCTCACCCTCACCTTAAACCTAACCCTAATCTTAACCCTCACACTCAGCCTAAACCTAACCCGAACCCTAACCATAAACCTAACTCTAACCCTCAACCTCACCCTCACAATTACCCTAAGGCTAACCCTAAGCCTCACACTCACACTAACCCTAAACCTAACCCTCTCCCAAGCCCTAACCCTCACCTGGAACCTAACCCTAATCCTCACCCTCACACTAACCCTAACCCTCACCCTAACCCTAACCCTACCCCTTACCCTAACCCTCACCCTAACCCTAACATTAAACCTCAAACTAAAACTAACCCTTACCCTAACCTTCACACCAATCCTAACCTACCACTCAACCTAACCCTCACCCTAACGCAAAACATAACCCTAACCGTCACACTAACCATAACCCTCACCCTAACCATGAAACTACACCTCACCCTCATGCTACCACTAGCCCTAACCTTCACCCTAACCCTAAACCTAACCCTCACCCTAACTCTAACCCTAAAAATACCCCTCACCCTAACCCTCACCTTAACCCTAACGCTAACCATAAACCTCACCCTCACCCTAACCCTCAACCTAACCCTATACCTCACCCTAACCCCTAACCCTAACTCTAACCCTAATCCTATCCCTCACCCTCATCCTGCCCCTAACCCTAAACATAAAACTATCCCTCACAATAACCCTAATACTCACACTAACCCTAAAAATACCCCTTACCCTAACCCTCTCCCTAACCCTAACCCTCTCCCTAACCCTCAGAAGAACCCTAATCCTCACCCTAACCCTAGCCCTATACCTCATGCAAACCCTCACCCTAACACTCACCCTAAACCTAAACCTCAACCTAACCTTATACCTCACCCTAACCCTAACCCTAACCCTCACCCTTACCCTCACTCTCACCCTAAATATCACTGTAACCCTAAACCTAACCCTCACCCTCACCCTCACCCTAACCCTAAACCTAACCCTAAACTTCTCCCTCAGACTAACCCTAACCCTAATGCTACCCATAACCCTAAACCTAACCCTAATCCTCACACTCACATTCACCCTAACCCTAAACCTAACCCACACCCAAGTCCTAACCCTCACCAGGAAACTAATCCTGACACTCACCCTCATCCTAACCCTAACACTCATCCTAACCCTAACCCTACCATTCACCCTAACCCTCACCTAACCCTAACACTAAACTTCACACTAAACGTAACCCTCACCCTAACCCTAACCTAGCCCTCATCTAAACCCTCATCCTAACACTCATCCTCACGCTAAACATCACCCTAACCCTAACTCTCACCCTAAGACTAACCCTAACACTCACCCTTACCCTAACCCTCATCCTAACCTTAACCCTAACCCTAAACCTAACCCGCACCCTAACGCTCACCCTATCCCTAAGCCTAACCTTAACACTCACACTTAACATAACCCTTACCCATAAACTAGCCCTAACCCTAACCCTCACACCAATCCTAAACCTCACTCTAACCCTAACCCTACCCCTCACACTAAACCTCACCCTAACCCTAACACTAAACCTAACCCTCATATTAACCTTAACACTGACCCTAAACCTAACCTTACCCCTCACGCTCACCCTAACACTAACCCTAACGCTAACACTCACCCTAAACCTAACCCTCACTAGATAATTCACCCTCACCCTAAAGCTCACCCTACCCTACCCCTCAACCTAATCCTCACCCTAACGCTAACATTAACACTCACCCACACCCGAACCCTAACACTCACCCTCACCCTCACCCTCACCATAAAGCTCACCCTCACCCGAACTCTCACCCTCAGCCTAGTCCTCAACCTAACTCTAACGCTAACCCTAACCCTCACCCTAACCCTAACCCTAACCGTAACCCTCACATTAACCCTAAACCTAACCCTCAGCCAAACCCTAACCCTAACCCTAACCATTGCCCTAACCCTAAACCTAACCCTCACCATCACCCTAACCCTTACCCTCACCCTAACCAAAACAATACCCCTCACCCTACCCCTCACCCTCACCCTAACCCTAAATCTCACAATAATCCTAACCCTCATCCTAAACCTAACACTACCCCTTACCCTAACCTTCAACCTAACCCTCACCATAACCCTAACACTAACCCTAACCCTCACCCTCACTCTCACCCTAACGATCAATCTAACCCTTTACCTCACCCTAACCCTACCCCTATCCCTAACCCTCACATTAACCCTAACCCTCACGCTAAACCTAAGCCTACCTCTCACCCTAACCTTCAACTTAACCGTCACCCTAACCCTAACTCTAACCCTTACCCTCACCCTAGCCCTCACCCTAACCCTAATCCTAACCCTAACCCTCACCCTAACCCTCACTCTCACCCTAAACATCACTGTAACCCAAATTCTCACCCTAACCCTAACCCTCTCCCTGACCCTCACCCTATCCCTAACCCTAACGCTCACAGTCCTCCTAAGCCTAACCCTAAACCTAACCCTAATCCTAAACCTAACCCTCAACCTCACACTAACTCTCACCTTCACCCTCGCCCTCATGCTAACCCTAAACATAACCCTCCCCCCTTCCCCTCAGCCTAACCATAACCCTAACTCTAATCCTAACCCTAACCCTCATCCTCACAATAACACTTAAACCTCACCCTAGCCCTCACCATAAACCTAAACCTAACCCTAACCCTCACCCTCACCCTCACCCTCAGCCTAACCCTAAACTTAGCTTTGATCCTAAGCCTAACCCTCACCCTCATGCTAACCCTAACCTTATACCTCACCCTAACCTTAACCCTCACCCGCACCATAACCCTAAACTTAACTTTAACCCTAACCCTCACCCAAACCCTAACCCTAACACTAACCCTAATACTCAAACTAACCCTAACCCTAACCCTTACCCAAACCCAAGCCTTCACCCTCTCCCGAACCCGAACCCTCACCCTAACCCTCACCCTCAAACGAAATATCACCCTAACCCTTACCCTCACCCTAACCTTAACAATAACCCTAACCCTAACCCTCACACAAACCCCAAACTTCAGAGTAACCCTAACCCTAAAGCTAAACCTCGCCCTAAACCTCACCCTAACCCTGAACCTAACACTCACCCTAACACAAAACCTAACCCTAACCCTCACACTAACCATAACCCTCACCCAAACCCTCACCCTACCCCACACCCTCAAGCTACCACTAGCCCTAACCTTCACCCTAACCCTAACCCTAACCCTAAAAATACCCCTCACCCTAACCCTCACATTAACCCTAACGCTAACCCTAACCCTCACCCTCACCCTAACAATCAACCTAACCCTATACCTCACCATAACCCTAATCCTAACCATGACAGTAAACCTAACACTATCCCTACCCCTAAACCTAACTCTAACCCTCAACCTTACGCTAGCCCTAAAACTCACGCTCACCCTCGCCCTAACCCAAACCTATACCTAAACCTCACCCTCAGCCTAATCCTAACCCGAACCCTAACTCTAATCCTACCATTCACCCTCATCCTACCCCTAACCCTAAACCTAACCCTATCCCTCACAATAACCCTAACCCTCACACTAACCCTAAAAATACCCCTCAACCTAACACTCTCGCTAACCCTAAACCTAACCCTAACCCTCACAATAACCCTTATCCTCACCCTAATCCTAACCCTACACCTCATGCAAACCCTCACCCTAACCATCACCCTAACCCTAACGCTAACCCTAACACTCACCCTAACCCTAACCCTCAACCTAACCTTATACCTCACCCTAACCCTAACCCTAACCCTCAGCCAAACCCTCACTCTCAGCCTAAACATCACCGTAACCATAATCCTCACCCTAACCCTAACCCACACCCTCACCCTCAACCTAACCCTAACCCTAAACCTAACCCTAACCCTCACACTCACACTCACCCTAAACCTAAACCTAACCCTCACCCAAGTCCTAACCCTCACTTGGAACCTAACCCTAACGTTCGCCCTCATCCTAACCCTAACACTCATCCTAACCCTAACCCTACCACTCACCCTAACCCTCACCCTAACCCTAAACCTAAACCTCAGACTAAACCTAACCCTCACCCTAACCCTAACCCTAGCACTCACCCTAAACCTCACCCTAACACTCATCCTCACGATAAACATCACCCTAACCCTAACTCTCACCCTAAGCCTAACCCTAACACTCAGCGTTACCCCAACCCTCATCCTAATCTTAACCCTAACCCTAAACCTAACCGGCACCCTAAACCTCACCCTAACCCTAACCCTAACACTAAACCTCACCCTAAGCCTAACCCTAACACTCACACTTACCATAACCCTTACCCTTACCCTAACCCTAACCCTAACCCTCAAACCAACCCTAACCCTCAACCTAACCCTAACCCTACCCCTCACACTAAACCTCACCCTAACCCTAACACTAACCCTAACCCTCACATTAACCCTAACACTCACCCTAAACCTAACCGTTCCCCTCACCCTCACCCTAGCCCTAACCCTAACCCTAACACTCACCCTAAACCTAACCCTCACCAGATCCCTCACCCTCACCCTAACCCTCACCCTACCCTACCCCTCAACCTATCCCTCACCCTAACGCTAACCGTAACCCTCACCCACACCCAAGCCCTAACACTAACCCAACCCGAACCCTCACCCTAAAGCTCAACCTCACCTGAACTCTCACCCTCAGCCTAGCCCTCAACTAAACCCTAAGGCTAACGCTATCCCTAACGCTAACCCTAACCCTAACCGTAACCCTACACTAACCCTAAACCTAACCCTCAGCCAAACCCTAACCCTAACCCTAACCATTTTCCTAACCCTAACCCTAACCCTCACCATCACCCTAAGCCTTACTCTCACCCTAACCATAACAATACCCCTCACCATACCCCTCAACCTCACTCTAACCGTAACCCTCACAATAACCCTAACCCTCACCCTTAACCTAACACTACCCCTCACCCTAACCTTCAACCTAACCCTCACCCTAACCCTAACCCTAACCGTAACCCTCACACTAACCCTAAACCTAACCCTCAGCCAAACCCTAACCCTAACTCTAAACATTGCCCTAACCCTAAACCTAACCGTCACCATCACCCTAAACCGTACCCTCACCCTATCCATAACAATACCCCTCACCCTACCCCTCACTCTCACCCTAACCCTAACCCTCACAATAATCCTAACCCTCAACCTAAACCTAAAACTACCCCTCACCCTAACCTTCAACCTAACCCTCACCCTAACCCTAACTCTAACCCCAACCCTAAAACTCACCCTCACCCTAACCCTCACCCTAACCCTCAACCTATCCCTTTACCAAACCATAACCCTAAACCTACTCCTAACCCTTACATTAACCCTAACCCTCACACTAAACCTAAACCTAATTCTCACCCTAACCTTCAACTTTACCGTCACTCTAATCCTAACTCTAACCCTTACCCTCACCCTAGCCCTCACCCTAACCCTATTCCTAACCCTAACCCTCACCCTAACCCTCACTCTCACCCTAAAAATCACTGTAACCCTAATCCTCACCCTAACCCTAACCCTTAACCTCACCCTCACCCTACCCCGAACCCTAACACTCACCCTCCTCCTAAGCCTCACCCTAAACCTAACCGTAATCCTAAACCTAAACCTCAACCTCACACTAACTCTCAACCTCACCCTAGCCCTCACCCTAACCCTAAACATAACCCTCCCCCCTTCCCCTCAGCCTAACCCTAACCCTAACCCTAATCCTAACCCTAACCCTCACCCTCACACTAACTCTTACCCTCACCCTAGACCTCGCCCTAAACCTAAAACGAACACTAACCCTCACCCTCAGCCTAACCCTAAACCTAGCATTGATCCTAAGCCTAACCCTCACCCTCATGCTAACCCTAACCTTATACATCACCCTAACCCTAACCCTCAACCTCACCGTAACCCTAAACTTAACCTTAACCCTAACCCTCACCCTAACCCTAACCCTAACACTAACCCTAATCCTCACACTAACCCTCACCCTAACACTTACCCACACCCAAACCTTCACCCTCTCCCTCACCCTCACCCTCACCCTAACCCTCACCCTCAAACGAAACATCACCCTAACTCTAACCCTCACCCTAACCCTTACCCTCACCCTAACCTTAACAATAACCCTAACCCTAACCCTCACACAAACCCCAAACCTCAGAGTAACCCTAACCCTAAACCTATCCCTCACCCTAAACCTCACCATAATCCTCACCCTAACCCTTAACCTAACCCTCACCCTAACGCAAAACCTAACCCTAACCCTCACACTAACCATAACCCTCACACTAACCCTCACACTACCCAACACCCTCTCGCTAACACTAGCCCTAACCTTCACCCTAACTCTAACCCTAACCCTAAAAATACCCCTCACCCTAACCCTCACATTAACCCTAACGCTAACCCTAACCCTCACCCTCACCCTAACAATCAACCTAACCCTATACCTCACCCTAACCCTAACCCTAACCATGACAGTAAACCTAACACTAACCCTACCCCTAAACCTAACTCTAACCCTCAACCTTACCCTAGCCCTAATCCTCACGCTCACCCTCACCCTAACCCTAACGCTATACCTAAACTTCACCCTCACCCTCACCCTAACCCTAACCCTAACCCTAATCCTACCCCTCACCCTCATCCTACCCCTAACCCTAAACCTAACCCTATCCCTCACAATAACCCTAACCCTCACACTGACCCTAAAAATACCCCTCACCCTAACCCTCTCCCTAACCCTAAACCTAACCCGAACCCTCACAATAACCCTAAACCTCACCCTAATCCTAACCCTACACCTCATGCAAACCCTCACCCTAAACTTCACCCTAATCCTAACACTAACCCGAACACTCACCCTAACCCTAACCCTCAACCTAACTTTATACCTCACCCTAACCTTAACCCTAACCCTCACCCAAACCCTCACTCTCACCCTAAACATTACCGTAACCCTAATCCTCACCCTAACCCTAAAACTCACCCTCACCCTCAACCTAACCCTAACCCTAACCCTAAACCTAACCCTAACACTCACACTCACACTCACCCTAACCCTAAACCTAACCCTCACCCAAGGCCTAACCCTCACTTGGAACCTAACCCTAACGATCACCTTCATCCTAACCCTAACCCTCATCCTAAACCTAATCCTATCACTCACCCTAACCCTCACCCTAACCCTAAACCTAAACCTCACACTAAACCTAACCCTCACCCTAACCCTAACCCTAGCACTCACCCTAACCCTCACCCTAACACTCATCCTCAAGATAAACATCACCCTAACCCTAACTCTCACCCTAAGCCTAACCCTTACACTCACCGTTACCCTAACCCTCATCCTAAACTTAACCCTAATCCTAACCCTAACCCTTACTCTCACCCTAACCATAACAATACCCCTCACCCTACCCCTGACCCTCACCCTAACCCTAACCCTCACAATAACCCTAACACTCACCCTAAACCTAACACTACCCCTCACCCTAACCTTCAAACCTATCCCTCACCCTAACCCTAACGCTAAATCTAACTCTCACCTTCACCTTCACCCTAACCCTCAACCTAACCCTTTACCTCACCCTAAACCTAACCCTACCCCTAAACCTCACATTAACCCTAACACTCATCCTAAACCTAACCCTACGTCTCACACTAACCTTCAACTTAACCCTCACCCTAACCCTAATTCTAACCCTTACCCTCACCCTAGCCCTCACCCTAACCCTATTCCTAACCCTAAACCTCACCCTAACCCTCACTCTCACCCTAAACATCACTGTAACCCAAATCCTCACCCTAACCTTAACCCTTACCCTCACCCTACCCCTAACCCTAACACTCACCGTCCTCTTAAGCCTAACCCTAAACATAACCCTAATCCTAAACCTAACCCTCACCCTCACACTAACTCTCACCCTCACCCTAGCCCTCACCCTAAATCTGAACATAACCTTTCCCCCCTCCCCCTCAGCCTAACCTTAACCCTAACCCTAATCCTAAACCTAACACTCACTCTCACACTAACTCTTACCCTCACCTTAGCCCTCACCCTAAAACTAAAGCTAACCCTAACCCTCAACCTCACCCTCACCCTCAGCCTAACCCTAAACCTAGCATTGATCCTAAGCCTAACCCTCACCCTCATGCTAACGCTAACCTTATACCTCACCCTAACCCTAACCCTCAACCTCACTGTAACCATAAACTTAACCTTAATCCTAACCGTCACCCTAACCCTAACCCTAACACTAACCCTAATCCTCACAATAACCCTCACCCTAACCCTTACCCACACCCAAACCTTCACCCTCTCCCGAGCCCTCACCCTCACACTAAACCTCACAGTCACGTGAAACATCACCCTAACCCTAAGCCTCACCCTAACCCTTACCCTCACCCTAACCTTAACAATAACCCTAACCCTAACCCTCACACAAACCCCATACCTCAGAGTAACCCTAACCCTAAACCTAACCCTCACCCTAAACCTCACCCTAACCCTCACCCTAACCCTCAACCTAACACTCACCCTATCGCGAAACCTAACCCTAACACTCAAACTAACCAAAAACCTCACCCTAACCCTCACCCTACCCCTCACCCTCACGCTACCACTAGCACTAGCCTTCACCCAAACCCTAACCCTAACCCTAAACCTCACCCTAACCCTAAAAATACCCCTCACCCTAACCCTCACATTAACCCTAACACTAACCCTAACCCTCACCCTCACCCTAACCCTCAACTTAACCCTATACCTCACCCAAACCCTAACCCTAACCCTGACAGTAAACCTAACCCTAACCCTACCCCTAAACTTAACTCTAAGCCTTAACCTTACCCTAGCCCTAAACCTCACCCTCACCCTCACCCTAACCCTAACGCTATACCTAAACCTCACCCTCAGCCTAACCCTAACCCTTACCCTAACCCTAATCCTACCCCTCACCCTCATCCTACCCCTAACCCTAAACCTAACCCTATCCCTCACAATAACCGTAACCCTCACACTAACCCTAAAAATACCCCGCACCCTAACCCTGTCCCTAACCCTAAACCTAACCCTAAAACTCACAATAACCTAATCCTCACCCTAAACCTAACCCTACACCTCATGCAAACCCTCACCCTAACCATCACCCTAACCCTAACACTAACCCTAACACTCACCCTAACCCTAACCCTCAACCTAACTTTATACCTCAACCTAACCCTAACCCTAACCCTCACCCTAACCCTCACTCTCACCCTAAACATCACCGTAACCCTAATCCTCACCCTAACCCTAACTCTCACCCTCACCCTCGCCCTAACCTTAGCCCTAACCCTAAACCTAACCCTAACCCTCACACTCACACTCACCCTAACCCGAAACCTAACCTTCACCCAAATCCTAACCCTCACCTGGAACCTAACCCTAACGATCACCCTCATCCTAACCCTAACCCTCTTCCTAACCCTAACCCTAACACTCACCCTAACCCACACCCTATCCCTAACACTAAACCTCACACTAAACCTAACCCTCACCCTAACCCTAACCCTAGCACTCACCGTAACCCTCACCCTAACACTCATCCTCACAATAAATATCACCCTAACCCTAACTCTCACCCTAAGCCTAACCCTAACACTCACCCTTAGCCTAACCCTCATCCTAACCTTAACCCTAACCCTAAACATATCCCGCACCCTAACCCTAACCCTAACCCTAACACTAAAACCTCACCCTAAGCCTAACCCTAACACTTACAGTTACCATAACCCTTACCCTTACCTTAACCCTAACCCTAACCCTCACACCAACCCATAACCCTAATCCTGACAGTAACCCTAAACATAACACTACCCCTAAACCTAACTCTAACCCTCACCCTTACCCTACCCATAACCCTCACACTCAACCTCACACTAACCCTCACCCTAACGCTAAACCTACCCCTCACACTAAACCTCACCCTAACCCAAACACTAACCCTAACCCTCACATTAACCCTAACACTCACCCTAAACCTAACCTTACCCCTCACCCTCACCCTAACCCTAACCCTAACCCTAATGCTCACCCTAAACCTAACCCACACCAGATCCCTCACCCTCACCCTAAACCTCACCCTAGCCTACCCCTCAACCTAACCTTCACCCTAACGCTAACCGTAACCCTCACCCACACCCGAACCCTAACACTCACCTGAACCCGAACCCTCACCCTAAAGCTCACCCTCAACCGAACTCTCACCCTCAGCCTAGCCCTCAACCTAACCCTAACGCTAACCCTAACCCTAACCGTAACCCTACACTAACCCTAAACCTAAGCCTCAGCCAAACCCTAAACCTAACCATTGCCTAACCCTAACCCTAACCCTCAACATCACCGTAACCGTCACCCACACCTGAACCCTAACACTCACCCGAACCTGAACCCTCACCCTAAAGCTCACCCTCACCCGAATTCTCACCCTCAGCCTAGCCCTCAATGTAACCCTAACGCTAAACCTAACCCTCACCCTAACCCTAACTCTAACCGTATCAATCACACTAACCCTAAACCTAACCCTCAGCCAAACACTAACCCTAACGCTAACCATTCCCCTAACCCTAACCCTAACCCTCACCATCGCCCTAACCCTTACTCTCAACTTAACCATAACAATACCCCTCACCCTCACCCTAACCCTAACCCTCACAATAACCCTAACCCTCACCCTAAACCTAACACTACACCTCACCCTAACCTTCAACATATCCCTCACCCTAACTCTAAGGCTAAACCTAACCCTCACCCTCACCCGAACCCTCAACTAAACCTTTACCTCACCCTTGCCCTAATTCTACCCCTAACCCTCACAGTAACCCTTAATCCTCACCCTAAACCTAAACCTACCCCTCATCCTAACCTTCAACATAACCCTCACCCTAATCCTAACTCTAACCCTTACCCTCACCCTAGCCCTCACCCTCACCCTAATCCTAACCCTAACCCTCACCCTAACCCTCACTCTCAACCTAACCATCAATGTAACCCTAATCCTCACCCTAACCCTAACCCTCACCCTTACCCTCACCCTACCCCTAACCCTAACCCTTACCCTATTCCTCAGCCTAACCCTAAACCCAACCCTAATCCTAAACCTAACCCTCACCCTCACACTAACTCCCACCCTCACCCCAGCCCTCACCCTAACACTAAACCTAACATTAACCCTCACCCTTACCCTCACACTCAGCCTAACCCTAACCCTTACATTGATCCTAAGCCTAACCGTCACCCTCACGCTAACCATAACCCTATCCCTCAAGCAAACAATAACCCTCACACTCACCCTAACCCTAAACTTAACCCTAACCATAACCCTCAACCTAACCCTAACACTAACACTAACCCTAACCCTCACCCTAACCCTCACCCTAACCCTCACACTAACCCTTACCCACATCCTAACCTTCACCCTCTCCCGAACCCTCACTCTCACCCTAACCCTCAACCTCACGCGAAACATCACCCTAACTCTAACCTTCACCCTAACCCTTACCCTCACCCTAACCCTAACAGTAACACTAACCCTAACCCAAACACAAATCCCAAACCTCACACTAACCCTAGCCCTAAACCTTACCCTCACTCTCACCCTCACCCTAAACCTAACCTTCACACCAACACTAACCTACCCTACCCCTCAACCTAACCCTCACCCTAATGCTAAACCTAACACTAACCCTCACACTAACCCTAACCCTCACCCTAACCCTAACCCTACCCCTCTCCCTAACCCTCACCCTAACCCTAACACTAAACCTCACACTAATCCTAACCCTCACCCTAACCCTAAAAATAACCCTCACCCTAATCCTCACCCTATCCCTAAACCTAACCCTAACCCTCACAATAAACCTAACCCTGAACCTAACCCTAACCCTACCCCTCACCCTAACCCTCACCTTAACCCTAACACTAACACAAACCATCACCCTCACCCTAACCCTCAACCTAAACCTATTCCTCACCCTAACCCTAACCCTAACCCTGACAGTAATCCTAATCCTAACCCTACCCCTAAACCTAAATCTAACCCTCAACCTTACACTAGCCCTAACCTTAACTCTCACCCTAACCTTCATGCTCACCTTAATCCTAACCCTGAACCTAACCATCAACCGAAACCTCACCCTAACAATCACCCTCACCCTCACCCTAACCCTAACCCTCACCCTCAGCCTAACACTAACCGTAACCCTACCCCTCACCCTCACCTTAACCGTAACCCTAAACCTAACCCTAACCCTCACAATAAGCCTAAACCTCACCCTAACCCTAAAAATACACCTCACCCTAACCCTAAACCTAACCCCAAAATTCACAATAACCCTAATCCTCACCCTAACGTTACCCCTAAACCTAACACTGACCCAAACCCTCACCCTAACCCTAACAGTAACCCTAACCCTAACACTAACCCTCAACCTAACCCTAGCCCTCACCCTAACCTTATCGCTAACCCTCACGCTAACCCTCATTCTGACCATAAACATCACTGTAACCCTAATCCTCAACCTAACGCTAACCCTCAGCCTCACCCTCACCCTAACCCTAACCCTAACCCTCACCCTCAGCCTAACCCTAACCCTAACCCTAACCCTAATCCTAACCCTCACCCTCACCCTCACACTAACCCTAATGCTAACCCTAAGCCTCACACTCACACTCACCCTAAACCTAACCCTCACCCAAGCCCTAACCCTCACCTGGAACCCAACCCTAACCCTCACCCTCATTTTAACCCTAAACCTCATCCTAACCCTAACCCTACCCCTCACCCTCACCCTCACCCTAACCCTAACACTAAACCTCACACTAACCCTAACCCTCACCCTCATCCTAACCCTGGCCCTCACCCTAACCCTCACCCTAACAATCACACTCACACTCAACCTCAGCCTAACCATAACCCTAAAACTAATCCTAACCCTACCCCTCACCCTCACCCTACCCCTCACCCTCATCCTACAACTCACCCTAAGCCTCACCCAAAAACTAACCCTCACCCTCATCCTCACCCTCCGCCGAACCCTTACCCTAACCCTAACCCTAACCCTCACCCTCAGCCTAACCCTAAACCTAACCCTGCCCCTCACCCTCACCCTAACCATAAACCTAAACGTAACCTTAACCCTCACAATAACCCTAAACATAACCCTAACCCTAACCCTAAATTAACCCTAACCCTAACCTTCAACCTAACCCTAACCCTAACACTAACCTAACGCTCACACTATCCCTAACCCTCACCCTCACCCTACCCCTACCACTCACCCTCAACCTACCATTAGCCCTAACCCTCAACCTAACCCTAACCCTAACCCTAACCCTCAACCTAACCTTAAAAATACCCCTCACCCCAACTCTCACCCTAACCCTCACCCTAACCCTGATGGAAACCCTAACCCTCACCCTCACCCTTACCCTCAACCTAACCCTATACCTCACCCTAACCATAACCCTAATCCTGACAGTAACCCTAAACATGACACTACCCCTAAACCTAACTCTAACCCTCAACCTTACCCTACCCCTAACCCTTACACTCAACCTCACCCTAACCCTAACCCTCACCCTCATCCTAACCCTAACTCTAAACCTAACCATACCCCTCACCCTCACCCTACCCCTAACCCTAAACCTAACCCTAACCCTCACAATAACCCTAAACCTCACCCTAACTCTAAAAATACCCATCACCCTAAAGTTCACCCTAACCCTAAACCTAACCCTAAAGTTCACAATAACCCTAATCCTCACCCTAACCATAACCCTACCCCTTCCCTCATCCTCACCCTAACCCTAACGCTAACCCAACCCACACGCTAACCCTACCCCTCAACCTAACCCTACCCCTCACCCTCAACTTACCACTAACCCTCACCCTAACACTCAATCTCACCCTAAACATCACTGTAACCCTAATCTTCACTCACCCTAATCCTTGCCCTCACCCTAACCCTAACCCTAACCCTAAACCTACCCCTAACCCTCAACCTCACCCTCACACTAACCCTAACGCTAAACCTAACCCTCACACTCACACTCACCCTTACCCTAAACCTAACCCTCACCCAACCCCTAACCCTCACCTGGAACTTAAACCTCACCCTCACCCTCATCCTAACCCTATCCCTCATCCTAACCTCAACGCTAACCCTCACCATAACCCTCACCCTAACCCTAACACTAAACCTCACCCTCAAACTAACCCTAACCCTCACCCTAAACACCACTGTAAACCTAACCATAACCCTCACCATAACCCTAAACCTAAACCTCACACTAACCCTAACCCTCACCCTAACCCTAAAACCTAACCCTAGCCCTCACCCTAACCCTGACCGTAACCCTCACCCTCACCCGAAACATCACCCTAACACTAACCCTCACCCTAAACCTAAACCTAACCCACACCCTAACACTAACCATCACGCGCACCCTCAACCTAACACTCACCCTCACCCTGGCACTCACCCTAACTCTAAGCCTAACCCTCAACCTAAACCTAACCCTCACCCTAACTTTAACCCTCATCTCTCCATCACCCCAATCCTCAGCCTAACCCCAACCCTAACACTAACCGTAACCCTCACCCTAACCCTAACACAAGCACTACCCTGTCCCTAACCCTCACCCTCACCCTCACCCTAACCCTCACCTCACCCTAACCCTCACCCTCGCCCAAACCCTCATACACACCCTAAACCTCTCCCTCAACCTAACCCTCACCCACAACCTAAACTTCTCCCTCACCCTCATCCTCACCCTAACCCTCATCCCCACCCTCACCCTAACCCTAAACCTAACCCTATGCCTCACCCTAACCCTCACCCTAACCCTATCCCTAAGCCTAATACTCAACCTCACCCTAAACCTTACCCTAACCCTAACCCTCACACACACACTAACCCTCACCCTTACCTGAACCCTCAACCTCACCCTAACACTCACCCTCACCCTAAACATCACAGAAACACTAACCCTCACCCTAACCCTCACCCTAACACTAACCCTCACCCACACCCTCACCCTCAGCCTAATCCTAACACTAACCCTAATTCTAACCCTAACCCTCAAACTCATCCTCACCCTAAACTTAAACCTAACCCTAACCCTATCCTTTAACCTCACTCTCACCCTCACCATAACCTTAACCCTAACCCAAACACAAACCCTAACCCTCACCCTAACCCTAAACCTCAACATCACACTATCCCTCACCCTAACCCTAACCCTCACCCTAACCCTAACCCTCACCCTCACCCTCACCTCACCCTAACCTTAAACCTAAAACTAACCCTAAACCTCACCCTAACCCTCACTCTAACCCAAACCCTAAATCTCACCTTCACACTCACCCTAAACTTCACCCTATACCTTACCCTCACCCTAAACATAATCCTAACCATAACCCTCACACTAACCCTAACCCTCACCCTAAACCTAACCCTCACCCTCACACTAACCCTAACACTAACGCTACCCCTCTCCCTAACCATCTCCTTAACCCTAACCCTAACACTAAACCTCACCCTAACCTTAAACCTAACCCTCACCCTCACCCCTACTCTCACCCTCACCCTAACCCTTACCGTCACACTAATCCACACACACACACTACCCCTCACACTCTCCTGAAACCTCACCCTCACGCTAACACTCATCCTCATGCTAAACATCACTCTAAGCCTAACTCTAACCCTAACCCTAAACCTAACACTCACCCTTACCTAACACTCATCCTAACCTTTACCCTAAACTTAAACCTAATCCTCACCCTAACCCTCACCCTAACCTTCACCCTAATCCTAAACCTCACCCTCACCCTAACCCTTACCCTTACCCTAACCCTACCCTAAGTCTAACCCTCACACCAACCCTAAACCTCACCCTAACCCTAACCCTACCCCTCACCCTAAACCTCACCATAACCCTAACCCTAACCCTCACACTAACCCTAACACTCACCCTAAACCTAATTATACCCCTCACCCTCACCGTAACCCTACTCTAACCCTAACCCTCACACTAAACCTAACCGTCACCCTAATCCTCACCCTCACCCTAACGCTCAAGCACACCTTAACACTCACCATCACCCGAAACCTTACCCACACCCTAACCCTAAACCTCACCCGAAGCCTCACGCTCACCCTAAAGCTCACCCTCACCCTAACTCTCATCCTCACCCTAGACAGCAACCTAACCCTAATGCTAACCCTAACCCTCACACTAACCCTAACACTAACCTTCACACTAACCCTAACCCTAACCCTACCCTATCCCTAACTTTCCGCCTAACCCTAACCCTAACCCTAACCATTTCCCTAACCCTATCCCTAACCCTCACCCTCACCCTAACCCTAACCCTCACCCAAACCTAACAGTACCCCTCACCCTACCCCTCACCCTCACCCTAACCCTAACCCTCACAATAACCCTACCCCTCACCCTAACCCTAACCATACCCCTCAACCAAACCTTCAACCTAACCCTCACCCTAACCCTAACACTAACCCTAACCCTCACCCTTATACTAACTCTCAACCTAACCCTTTACCTCACCTTAACCCTAACCCTAACCCTAACCCTCACAGTAACCCTAACCCTAACCCTACCCCTAAACCTAACTCTAAGCCTTACCTTCACCCTAGCCCTCACCCTAACCCTAACTCTAACCCTAACCCACACTCTAATCCTAAATATCACTGTAACACAAATCCTCACCCTACCCCTAACACTCACCCTCACCCTCACTATACCCTTAACCCTAACACTAAACCTCACGCTCAGCCTAACCTTAAACCTAACCCTAATCCTAAACCTAACCTTCACCCTCACCCTCACACTAATTCTCACCCTCACACTAGCCCTCACCCTAACCCTAAAAATAACGCTCCCCTCTCCCTGTCAGCCTAAAGCAAACCCTAACCCTAATCCTAACCCTAACCCTCACCCTCACACTAACTCTTACCCTCCCCTAGCCCTCACCCTCACCCTCAGCCTAACCCTAATCCTAACATTGATCTTAAGTCTAACCCTCACCCTCACTCTAACCCTAACTTTATCCCTCACCCTAACCCTAACCCTCACCCTCACCCTAACCCTAAACTTTACACTAACCCTAACCCTCACCCTAACCCTAACCCTAAAGTAACCTTAACCCTCACCCTAATCCTCACCCTAACTCTTACCCACACCCTTAACTTCACAATCTCCCGAACCCTCACCCTCACCCTAACCCTCATTCTCACTCTAAACATCACCCTAACCCTCACCCTAAACCTTACCCTCACCCTAACCCTAACAATAACCCTAACCCTAAACCTCACACAATCTCCAAACTTCACACTAACCCTAACCCTAAACCTTACCCTCACCCTAAACTTAACCCTAACCCTAACCTTCACACGAACCATTACCCTCACCCTAACCCTATCCTACCCCTCAACCTAACCCTCACCCTAACGTTAACCTAAACCTAACCCTCACACTAACTGTAACGCTCACCCTAACACTAACCCTACCCCTCACCCTCACTGTAACACTAGACCGAACCCTCCCTCTAACGCTAACGCTAACCCGAACACTCACCTTAACCCTAAAAGTACCCCTCACCCTAACTCTCACCCTAACTCTAAACCTAACCCTAACCCTCACAATAACCCTAATCCTCACCCTAACCCTAACCCTACCCCTCAACCTAACCCTCACCCTAACGCTAAACCTAACCCTAACCCTCACACTAAACGTAACCGTCACCCTAACCCTAACCCTACCGCTCACCATCTCCCTACCACTAGCCCTAACCCTCACCCTAACCCTAACCCTCACCCTCACACTCACACTAACCCTAACCCTAACCTTCACCTATAGCCTAACCCTAAACCAATGCTAACCCTAAACATACACCTACCCCTCACCTGGAACCAAACCCTAACCCTCACCCTCATCCTAACTCTAACCCTCATCCTAACCCTAACCCTACCCCTCACCCAAGCCCTAACACTAAACCACCACTAAACCTAATCCTCACCCTAACCCTAACCCTAAACCTCACCCTAACCCTCACCTTCAGCATCAACCTCAGCCTAACCATAAACCTAACACTAATCCTAACCCTACCCCTCACTCTCACCCTAGTCCTCACCCTGACACTAGCATTCACCCTAAGCCTCACCCTAAAACTAACCCTCACCCTCATCCTCACCCTCAGCCTAACCCTCACCCTCACACTAATCCTAACCCTATCCTTCAAACTCACCCTCACCCTCACGCTCACCCTCACCCTAAACCTCACCCTACCCTACACCTCAACCTAACCCTCACCTAAAGCTAACCGTAACCCTCACCCACACCCTAACCCAAACCCTAACCCGAACCCTAAACCTCACCCTAAAGCTCACCCTCACCCTAACTCTCACCCTCATCCTAGCCCTCAAACTAACCATAAAGGTAAATCTAAACCTCACCTTAACCCTAACCCTTATGCTAACCCTCACACGAACCCTAACCCTACCCTCTCCCTATCCCTCAGCCTAACCCTAACCATAACCCTAACCATTGCCCTAACCCTAACCCTAAACCTCAAACTCACCCTAACCCTAACCCTCACCCTAACCCTAACAATACCTCTCACCCTACCCCTCAGCCTCAACCTAACCCTAACCCTCACAATAACCCTATCCCTCACCCTAACCCTAACCCTACCCCTCACCCTAACCTTCCAACTAACCCTCACCCTAACCCTAACGCTAACCCTAAGCCTCACCCTCACCCTAACCCTAACGCTAACCCTAAGCCTCACCCTCACCCTAACCCTCAACCGAACCCTTTACCTCACCCTAACCCTAACCCTAACCCTAAACCTCACAGTAACCCTAATCCTAACCCTACCCCTAAACCTAACACTAAACCTTCCCCTCACCCTAGCCCTCACCCTCACCCTAACCCTCACAATAACCCTATCCCTCACCCTAAACCTAACCCTACCCCTCACCCTAACCTTCCAACTAACCCTCACCCTAACCCTAACGCTAACCCTAAGCCTCACCCTCACCCTAACCCTAACGCTGACCCTAAGCCTCACCCTCACCCTAACCCTAAACCTAACCCTAAAATTCACAATAACCCTAATCCTCACCCTAACCATAACCCTACCCCTTCCCTCATCCTCACCCTAACCCTAATGCTAACCCAACCCACACGCTAACCCTACCCCTCAACCTAACCCTACCCCTCACCCTCAACTTACCACTAACCCTCACCCTAACACTCAATCTCACCCTAAACATCACTGTAACCCTAATCTTCACTCACCCTAATCCTTGCCCTCACCCTAACCCTAACCCTAACCCTAAACCTACCCCTAACCCTCAACCTCACCCTCACACTAACCCTAACGCTAAACCTAACCCTCACACTCACACTCACCCTTACCCTAAACCTAACCCTCACCCAACCCCTAACCCTCACCTGGAACTTAAACCTCACCCTCACCCTCATCCTAACCCTATCCCTCATCCTAACCTCAACGCTAACCCTCACCATAACCCTCACCCTAACCCTAACACTAAACCTCACCCTCGCCCAAACCCTCATACACACCCTAAACCTCTCCCTCAACCTAACCCTCACCCACAACCTAAACCTCTCCCTCACCCTCATCCTCACCCTAACCCTCATCCCCACCCTCACCCTAACCCTAAACCTAACCCTATGCCTCACCCTAACCCTCACCCTAACCCTATCCCTAAGCCCACTCAACCTCACCCTAAACCTTACCCTAACCCTAACCCTCACACACACACTAACCCTCACCCTTACCTGAACCCTCAACCTCAACCTAACACTCACCCTCACCCTAAACATCACAGAAACACTAACCCTCACCCTAACCCTCACCCTAACACTAACCCTCACCCACACCCTCACCCTCAGCCTAACCCTAACACTAACCGTAATCCTAAACTTAACCCTCAAACTCGCCCTCACCCTAAACTTAAACCTAACCCTAACCCTAACCTTCAACCTCACCCTCACCTTCAACCTAAACCTAAACCTCACCCTAAACCTTACCCTCACCCTAACCCTAACAATAACCCTAACCCAAACCCTCACACAAACCCCAAACCTCACACTAACCCTAACCCTAAACCTAACACTCACTCTAACCCTAAAACTAACACTAACCTTCACACCAACCCAAACCCTCATCCTAACCCTACCCTACCACTCAAACTAACCCTCACCGGAACGCTAAACCTAACCCTAACCCTCACACTAACCCTAACCTTAAACCTACCCCTCACCGTCACCCTACCACTAGCCCTAACCCTCACGCTAACCCTAACCCTAACTCTAACCCTCAGCCTAACCCTAAAAATACCACTCACCCTAACCCTCACCCTAACGTTAAACCTATCCCTATCCCTCACAATAACCCTAACCCTCATTCTAACCCGAACCCTACCCCTAACCCTAACCCTCACCCTCACCCTAACCCTCAACCTAACCCTATACCTCACCCTAAACCTAACCCTTACTCTAACCCTTAGAGTAACCCTAACGCCAATCCTACCCCTAAACCTAATTCTAACCCTCACCCTTACACTAGCCCTAACCCTTACCCTCACCCTCACCCTAACCCTAAAACTAACCTTCACCCTCAGCCTAACCCTAACACTAACCCTAACCTACCCCTCACCCTCACCCTACCCCTAACCCTAAACCTAACCCTAACCACCACAACAACCCTAACCCTCACCCTAACCCTAAAAACACCCCTCACCCTAACCGTCACCCTAACCCTAAACCTAAACCTAACCCTCACAATAACCCTAATCCTCACCCTAATCCTAATCCTACCCCTTACCCTAACTCTCACCCTAACCCTAACGCTAACCCTAACCCTCACCCTAACCCTAACCCTCAACCTAACCCTAGACTTCACCTTAACCCTAACCGTAACCCTACACCTCCCTAACCTTCACACTCACCCTAAACATCACCGTAACCCTAATCCTTACCCTAACCCTAAACCTCACCCTCAGCCTAACCCGAACACTAACCCTAACCCTAAACCTAACACTAATCCTCAACCTCACCCTCACACTAAACCTAGAGCTAACTCTAACCCTCACACTCACACTCACCCGAAACCTAAACCTAACCCTCACCCAAGCCCTAACCCTCACTTGGAAGCTAACCCTAACCCTCACCCTCATGCTAACCCTAACCCTAACCCTAACCCTAACCCTACCCCTCACCCTAACCCTGACCCTAAACCTAACACTAAACCTCACACTAAACCTAACCCTCACCCTAACCCTAACCCTACCCTCACCCTAACCCTCACTCTAACCCTCACCCTCACCCTCAAACTCAGCCTAAACATTACCCTAACATTAATCCTAACCCTCACATTTAGCCTAGCCCTCACCCTCACCCTAGCACTCACCCTAAGCCTCACTCTAAAACTAACCCTCACTCTCATCCTCACCCTCACCCTAACCCTCACCCTAACCCTAATCCTAACCCTAACCCTCAAACTCATTCTCATCCTAACCCTAACCCTAACCCCAACCCTCACCCTCAACCTAACCCTAAAATTATCCCTCACCCTCAGCCTAACACTAACAATCACCCTTACCCTAACACTAAGGCTAACCCTAGCCCTCACCCTAATCCTGATCCTAACCCTCACCCTCACCCGAAACATCACCCTAACACTAACCCTCACCCTAACCCTAAACCTAACCCTCACCCTAACACTAAACCTCACGCGCACCCTCGACCTAACACTCACCCTCACCCTGGCACTTACCCTAACTCTAAGCCTAACCCTCACCCTAACCCTAACCCTCACCCTAACTTTAACTCTCAACTAACCATCACCTCAATCCTCAGCCTAACCCTCACCCTAACACTAACCGTAACCCTCACCCTAACCCTAAAACAAGCCCTACCCCTGTCCCTAACCCTCACCCTCACCCTAACCCTAACACTCACCCTCACCCTAATCTTCACCTCACTCTAACCCTCACACTCACCCTAAACCTCACCCACACCCTAAACCTCTCCCTCACCCTCCTCCTAACCCTCAGTCTAACCCTAATCCTAACCCTAACCCTAATCCCCACTCTCACCTTAACCCAAACCTAACCCTACGCCTCAACCTAACCCTCAGCCTAAACCTATCCCAAAGCCTAATACTCAACCTCACCCTAACCCTTACCCTAACCCTAACCCTCACCCTCACCCTAAACATCACGCAAACACTAACCCTCACCCTAAACCTCACCCTAACACTAACGCTCATCCTCACCCTCACCCTCAGCCTAACCCTACCCCTAACCGTAATCCTAACCTTAACCCTCAAACTCACTCTCAACCTAAAATTAAACCTAAACCTAACCCTAACCTTCAACCTCATCCTCACCCTGACCCTAACCCTAATCCTAACTCAAACTCTAACCCTAACCCTCACCCTAAACCTAACCCTCACCATCACACTAACCCTCACCCTAACCCTAACCCTCACCCTAACCCTAACCCTCACCCTCACCCTAACCCTAACCCTAACCCTCACCCTCACCTCACCCTAACCCTAAACCTAACACTAACCGTAAACCTCACCCTAAACCTCACCCTAACTCAAACCCTAATTCTCACCCTCACCCTCACCCTAACCCTCACCCTAACCCTTACCCTCACCCTAAACATAATCCTAAACCTAACCCTCACACTAATCCTAACCCTCACCCTAAACCTAACCCTAACCCTCACCCAAACCTTAACACTAACCCTACCACTCTCCCTAACCTTCTCCATAACCCTAACCTTAACCCTCACCATAATCTTACCCCTAACCCTCACCCTCACCCCTACCCTGACCATCACCCTAACCCTTACTGTCAGACTAACCTTCACCCACACCCTAACCCTCACCCTCTCCTGGACCCTCACCCTCACCCTAACACTGATCCTCACGCTAAACATCACCCTAAACCTAACTCTCCCCCTAAGCCTAACACTAACACTCATCCTTACCCTAACCCTCATCCTAAACTTAGCCCTAACCCTAAACCTAACCCTCACCCTAACCCTAACCCTAAACCTCACCCTCAACCTAACCCTTACCCTTACCCTAAACCTAACCCTAACCCTCACACCAACCCTAACCCTCACCCTAACCCTAACCCTACCCCTCACACTAAACCTCACCATAACCCTAACCCTAAACCTAACCCTCACATTAAACCTAACACTCACCCTAAACCTAACCTTACCTCTCACCCGCACCCTAAACCTAACCTTAACCCTAATGCTCACCTTAAACCTAACTGTCACCAGATCACTCACCCTCAACCTAATCCTCACCCTACCCTACACCTCAACCTAACCCTCAACCTAACGCTAACCATAACTCTCACCCACACCCGAACCCTAACACTCTCCCTCACCCTCACCCTCACCCTAAAACTCACCCTCAACCTAACTCTCACCCTCAGCCTAGCCATCAACCTAACCCTAACGCTAACCCTAACCCTCAGCCAAACCCTAACCCTAACCATTGCCATAACCCTAACACTAACCCTCACCGTCACCCTAACCCTAAACCTCACCCTAACCATAGCAATACCCCTCACCCTTCCCATCACCCTCACCCTAAAACTAACCCTCACAATAACACTAAACCTCACCCTAAACCTAACCCTAACCCTCACCCTAACGTTCAACCTAACACTCACCCTAACCCTAATGCTAACCCTAACACTCACCCTCACCCTAACCCTCAACCTAAACCTTTACCTCACCGTACCCGTAACCCTGACAGTAACCCTAACCCTCACCCTAAACCTAACCCTACCCCTCACCCTAACCTTAAAACTAACCCTCATACTAACCCTAACTCTAACCCTTACCCTCACACTAGCCCTCACCATAACCCTAACCCTAACCCTAACCATCACCCTAGCCCTCATTGTCACCCCAAACATCACTGTAAACCTAAACCTCACCCTAACCCTAACCCTCACCATCACCCTCACCCTACCCCTACCCCTAACCCTCACCCTCATCCTCAGCCTAACCTTAAACCTAACCTTAATCCTAAACCTAACCCTCACCCTCACACTAACTCTTACCCTCAACCTAGCCCTCACCCTCACCCTCACACTCAGCTTAACCCTAACCCTAACATTGATCCTAAGCCTAACCCACACCCTCACGCAAACCATAACCCTTTCCCTCACCCTAAGAATAACCCTCACCCTCACACTAACCCTCACACTAACCTTTAACCACACCCTAACCTTCACCCTCTCCCGAACCCGAACCCTCACCTTAAACCTCACCCTCACGCGAAACATCACCCTAACCCTCAACCTAAACCTAAACCTCACCCTCAGCCTAACCCTAACACTAAGTCTAACTGTCTCCGTAACCCTAACCCTAACACTAAACCTCACCCTAACCTTACACCTAACCCTCACCCTCACCCCATTCTCACCCTCACCCTAACCCTTACCGTCACACTAATCCTCAACCACACCCTAACCCTCACCCTCTCCTGAACCCTCACCCACACGCTAACATTCACTCTCATGCTAAACATCACTCTAAGCCTAACTCTAAACCTAACCCTAAACTTAACACTCACCCTTACCCTAACCGTCATCCCAAACTTAACCCTATCCCTAAACCTAACCCTCACCCTAAACCCAACCCTAAACCTAAACCTCGCCCTCACCCTAAGCCTTCCCCTTACCCTAACCCTACCCTAAGTCTAACCCTCACACCAACCCTAACCCTCACACTAACCCTAACCCTACCCCTCACCCTAAACTTCACCCTAAACCTAACGCTAACCCTAACCCTCACCCTAACCCTAACCCTAACACTCACCCTAAACCTAATCTTACCCCTCACCCTCACCCTAAACCTAACTCTAACCCTAACCCTCACCCTAAACCTAACCCTCACCCAAATCCTCACCCTCACCCTAACCCTCACCGTAAGAGTAACACTCAGCCTAACCCTAAACCTAACACTCACCCTAACACTAAACCTCACGTGCACCCTCAACCTAACACTCACTCTCACCCTAGCACTCAGATTAATTCTATGCCTAACCCTCAACCTAACCCTAACCCTCACCCTAATCCTAACCCTCATCTCACCATCACCCTAATCCTCCGCCTAAACCTAAACCTAACACTAACCCTCCCCCTCACCCTAGCGCTCACCCTAACCCTAACACTAACTCTTACCCTCACCCTCACCCTAACCCTAACCCTTAACGCAACCCTAAACTTAACCCTAAACCTCACCGTCACCCTAACCGTCACCTGACCCTAACCCTCACCGTGACCCTAACACTCACCCACACAATAAACCTCTCCCTCACACTCATCCTCACCCTAGCCTAACCCTAAACATAACCCTAAACCTAACCCTAACCCTCAACCCCAGCCTCACCCTAACCCTAAACCTAACCCTACGCCTCACCCAAAGCCTCACCCTAACCCAGCACTAACCCTAACCCTCATCCTTACCCGAAACCTAACCCTAACACTCAACATCACCCTAACCCTCAGACTAAACCTAACCCTCACCCACACCCTAACCCTAACACTCACCTGAACCCTCAACCTCACCCTAACCCTCAACCTCATCCTAAACATCACTCAAACATTAATCCTCACCCTAACCCTCACCCTAACACTAACCCTCACCCACACCCTCATCCTAACACTAACCCTAATTCTAACCCTAACCCTCAAACTCATCCTCACCCTAAACTTAAACCTAACCCTAACCCTATCCTTTAACCTCACTCTCACCCTCACCATAACCTTAACCCTAACCCAAACACAAACCCTAACCCTCACCCTAACCCTAAACCTCAACATCACACTATCCCTCACCCTAACCCTAACCCTCACCCTAACCCTAACCCTCACCCTCACCCTAACCCTAACCCTAACCCTCACCCTCACCTCACCCTAATCTTAAACCTAAAACTAACCCTAAACCTCACCCTAACCCTCACTCTAACCCAAACCCTAAATCTCACCTTCACACTCACCCTAAACCTCACCCTATACCTTACCCTCACCCTAAACATAATCCTAACCATAACCCTCACACTAACCCTAACCCTCACCCTAAACCTAACCCTCACCCTCACACTAACCCTAACACTAACGCTACCCCTCTCCCTAACCATCTCCTTAACCCTAACCCTAACACTAAACCTCACCCTAACCTTAAACCTAAACCTCACCCTCACCCCTACTCTCACCCTCACCCTAACCCTTACCGTCACACTAATCCACACACACACACACTACCCCTCACACTCTCCTGAAACCTCACCCTCACCCTAACACTCATCCTCATGCTAAACATCACTCTAAGCCTAACTCTAACCCTAACCCTAAACCTAACACTCAACCTTACCCTAACCCTCATCCTAACCTTTACCCTAAACTTAAACCTAATCCTCACCCTAACCCTCACCCTAACCTTAACCCTAATCCTAAACCTCACTCTCACCCTAACCCTTACCCTTACCCTAACCCTACCCTAAGTCTAACCCTCACACCAACCCTAAACCTCACCCTAACACTAACCCTACCCCTCACCCTAAACCTCACCATAACCCTAACCCTAACCCTTACCCTAACCCTAACACTCACCCTAAACCTAATTATACCCCTCACCCTCACCGTAACCCTACTCTAACCCTAACCCTCACACTAAACCTAACCGTCACCCTAATCCTCACCCTCACCCTAATGATCAAGCACACCTTAACACTCACCATCACCCGAAACCTTAGCCACACCCTAACCCTAAACCTCACCCGAAGCCTCACGCTCACCCTAAAGCTCACCCTCACCCTAAATCTCATCCTCACCCTAGACAGCAACCTAACCCTAACGCTAACCCTAACCCTCACACTAACCCTAACACTAACCCTAACCCTAACCCTACCCTATCCCTAACTTTCAGCCTAACCCTAACCCTAACCCTAACCATTTCCCTAACCCTATCCCTAACCCTCACTCTCACCCTAACCCTAACCCTCACCCAAACCTAACAGTACCCCTCACCCTACCCCTCACCCTCACCCTAACCCTAACCCTCACAATAACCCTACCCCTCACCCTAACCCTAACCATACCCCTCACCCAAACCTTCAACCTAACCCTCACCCTAACCCTAACGCTAACCCTAACCCTCACCCTTACACTAACTCTCAACCTAACCCTTTACCTCACCTTAACCCTAACCCTAACCCTAACCCTCACAGTAACCCTAACCCTAACCCTACCCCTAAACCTAACTCTAAGCCTTACCCTCACCCTAGCCCTCACCCTAACCCTAACTCTAACCCTAACCCGCACTCTAATCCTAAATATCACTGTAACACAAATCCTCACCCTACCCCTAACACTCACCCTCACCCTCACAATACCCTTAACCCTAACACTAAACCTCACGCTCAGCCTAACCTTAAACCTAACCCTAATCCTAAACCTAACCTTCACCCTCACCCTCACACTAATTCTCACCCTCACACTAGCCCTCACCCTAACCCTAAAAATAACTCTCCCCTCTCCCTGTCAGCCTAAAGCAAACCCTAACCCTAATCCTAACCCTAACCCTCACCCTCACACTAACTCTTACCCTCCCCTAGGCCTCACCCTCACCCTCAGCCTAACCCTAACCCTAACATTGATCTTAAGTCTAACCCTCACCCTCACTCTAACCCTAACTCTAGCCCTCACCCTAACCCTAACCCTCACCCTCACTCTAACCCTAAACTTTACGCTAACCCTAACCCTCACCCTAACCCTAACCCTAAAGTAACCTTAACCCTCACCCTAATCCTCACCCTAACTCTTACCCACACCCTTAACTTCACCCTCTCCCGAACCCTCACCCTCACCCTAACCCTCATTCTCACTCTAAACATCACCCTAACCCTAACCCTCACCCTAAACCTTACCCTCACACTAACCCTAACAATAACCCTAACTCTAAACCTCACACAATCTCCAAACTTCACACTAACCCTAACCCTAAACCTTACCCTCACCCTAAACTTAACCCTAACCCTAACCTTCACACGAACCATTACCCTCACCCTAACCCTATCCTACCCCTCAACCTAACCCTCACCCTAACGTTAACCTAAACCTAACCCTCACACTAACTGTAACGCTCACCCTAACACTAACCCTACCCCTCACCCTCACTGTAACACTAGACCGAACCCTCCCTCTAACGCTAACGCTAACCCGAACACTCACTTTAACCCTAAAAGTACCCCTCACCCTAACTCTCACCCTAACTCTAAACCTAACCCTAACCCTCACAATAACCCTAACTCTCACTCTAACCCTAAACCTACCCCTCAACCAAACCCTCACGCTAACACTAACGCTAACCGTATTGCTCTCCCTCATCCTAACCCTCAACCTAAAACTATACCTCACCCTATCCCTAAACCTAACCCTAACTCTGACAGTAACCCTAACCCTAAACCTGCCCCTAAACCTAACTCTAACCCTCACCCTTACCCAAACCCTAACCCTCACCCTCATCGTAACCCTAACACTAACCCTAATCCTCACCCTCAGCCTAACCCTAAACCTAACCCTATACCTCACGCTCACTCTAACCCTAACCCTAACCTAAACCTAACCCTAACCCTCACAATAACCCTAACCCTCACCATAACCCTAAAAATACCCCTCACCTTAACACTCACCCTAAACCTAACCCTAACCCTAACCCTCACAATAAACCTAACCCTCACCCTCACCTTAACCCTACCCCTCACCCTAACGCTCACCCTAACCCTAGCCATCACCCTAACCCTAACCTTAACCCTCACTCTCACCCTATCCCTCGCTCTCACCCTAAACATCACCGAAACCCTAATCCTCACCCTCATCCTCACCCTAACCCAAACCCTAACCCTAAACCTAACCCTAACCCTCAACCTCACCCTAACACTAACCTTAACGCTAAAACTAACCCTCACACTCAAACTCACCCTAACCCTATACCTAACCGTCACCCAAGCCCTAACCCTCACCTGGAACCTAAACCTAACCCTCACCCTCATCCTAACCCTAACCCTCATCCTAACCATAAACCTACCCCTCACCCAAACCCTCACCCTAAACCTAATCCTAACCCTAACCCTCAAAGTAAACCTAACCCTCACCCTAAAGCTAACCCTCACCCTCACCCTAACCCTAACACTAACCCTACCCCTCTCCCTGTCAGTCTCTGTAACCCGAACCCTAACAATAACCCTCACACTAAACTTACCCCTAATCCTCACCATCACCCCTAGCCTCATCCACACATTAACACTTAAAGTCACACTAACCCTCACCCACACCCTAATCCACACCCTCTCCTGAAACCTCACGCTCACCCTAACACTCACCATCACGCGAAACATCACCCTATCCCTAACTCTCACCTTAACCCTAAACCTAACACTCACCCTTACCCTAACCCTCATCCTAACCTTAACCGTAACCCTAAAAAACCCTTACCCTAACCCTAACCCTAACCCAAAACCTCACCCTAACCCTAACCCTTACCCTTACCCTAACCCTAAACCTAACGCTCACACCAACCCTAACCCTCACCCTAACCCTAACCCTACCCCTCACCCTAAACCTCACCCTAACCCTACCCCTAACCCTAACCCTCACACTAACCCTAACACTCACCCTAAGCCTAACCTTACAACTCACCCTCACCCTTACCCTAACCCTAAACCTAAACCTAACCCTCACTCTAATTCTCACCCTTACCCTAACCCTTACCCTACCCTACCCCTCAAACTAATCTTTACCCTAAGCATAACCATAACCCTCACCCACAAACTAACCCTAACCTTCACCCAAATCCTCACCCTCACCCTAAAGCTCACCCTCATTGTAACTCTCACCCTCACCCTAGCAATCAAACTAAACCTAACGCTAACCCTAACCCTCACCCTAAACCTTACCCTAACCGTAACCCTCACACTAACCCTAACCCTAACCATACCCTCTCCCTAACCCTTAGCCTAACCCTAACCTTAACCATTGCCCTAACCCTAACCCTAACCCTCAACCTAATCCTAACCCTTACCCTCACCCTAACCCTCACAATAACCCTACCCCTCACCCTACCTAACCCTAACCCTAACCCTCACCCTAACTTTCAACCTAACCCTCTCCCTAACGCTAACCCTAACCCTTACCCTCACCCTAACCCTCAACCTAACCCATTACCTCACCATAAACCTAACCCTAACGGTAACCCTCACAGTAACCCTAAACCTGACCTTACATCTAAACCTAACTCTAACCCTTACCCTCATCCTAGCCCTCACCCTAAACCTAACCCTCACCCTAACCCTCACTCTCACCCTAAACATAACTGTAAACCTAATCCTCACCCTAACTCTAACCCTCAGCCTCACACTACCCCTAATCCTAACCCTCACCCTCACCCTCATCCTAACCCTAAAGCTAACCCAAATCCTAAACCTAACCTTCATCATCACCCTCACACTAACTCTCACCCTCACCCTAGCCCTCACCCTAACCCTAAACATAACCCTGCCCCCCTCCACTTCAGCCTAACCCTAACTCTAACGTTAAACCAAAACCTAACTCTCACCCTCACACTAACACTTACCCTCACCCTAGCCCTCACCCTAACCCTAAACCTAACCCTAACCCTCACCCTCAGGCTAACCCTAACCCTATCGCTCAGCCTAACCCTAACCCTCACAGTAACCCTACCATACCCCTCAACCTAACGCTAAACCTAACCCTAACCCTCACACTAACCGTAACCCTCATCCTAACCCTAAACCTAATCCTCACCCTCACCCTACAACTAGCCCTAACCCTCACCCTAAACCTCACCATAAACATAAACCTAACCGTAACCTTCAAAATAACCCTAACACTTACCCTAACCCTAACCCTACCCCTCACCCTACCCCTCACCCTACCCCTAACGCTAACCCTAAACCTCACCCTCACCCTAACCCTCAACCTAAACCTATACCTCACCCTAAACCTAACCCTAAACCTAACCCTGACAGTAACCCTAACCCTAACCCTAACCCTAAACCTAATTCTAACCCTCACCCTTACCGTAGCCCTAACCCTCACCCTCACCCTCATCCTCAACCTAACCCTACCCCTCACCCTCACCCTACCCCTAACCCTAAACATAAGCCTAACCCTCACAATAACCCTAAACCTCACCGTAACCCTAAATATAGCAATCACACTAACCATCATCCTAACCCTAAACCTAACCCTAACACTCACAATAAACCTAATCCTCACCCTAACCTTAACCCTACCCCTCACCCTACACCTCACCCTAACCCTCACCCTAATCCTAACCCTGATCCTAACCCTCACCCTAACCCTAACCCTCAACCTAACCCTAGCCCTCATACTAACCCTAAACCTAACCCTAACCCTCAGCCTCACCCTAACCCTCACTCTCACCTTAAACATGACCGTAACCCTAATCCTCACCCTAACCCAAACCCTCACCCTCACCCTCATCCTAAACCTTACCGTTACCCTAACCCTCACCCTCAGCCTAACCCTAACCCTAACACTCACCCAAGCCCTAACCCTCACCTGGAACCTAACCCTAACCCTCACCCTCATCCTAACCCTCACCCTCATCATAAACCTAACCCTACCCCTCACCCTAAACCTCACCCTAACCCTAACACTAAACCTCACACTAAACCAAACCCTCACCTTAACCCTAACTCTAGCCCTCACCATAACACTCACCCTATCCCTCACCCTCACCCTCAGCCTAACCATAACGCTAACACTAGTCCTAACCCTACCCCTCACATTCAGCCTACCGCTCACCCTCACCCTAGCACTCACCCTAAGGCTCAGCCTAAAATTAACCCTCACCCTCATCCTCACCCTCAGCCTAATCCTCACCCTAACCCTAATCCTAACCCTAACCCTCAACCTCACCCTCATTCTAACCATCACCCTCACCCTCACCCGAAACATCACCCTAACACTAACCCTCACCCTAACCCTGTCCCTAACCCTCACCATCACCCTTACCCTCACCCACAACCTAAACCTGTCCCTCACCCTTCCTAACCCTAACCCTAACCCTAATCATACACCTAACCCTCATCCCCACCCTCACCCTAAATCTAAACCTAACCCTACCCCTCACCCTAACCCTCACTGTAACCCTATCCCTAATCCTAATACTCAACCTCACCCTAACCCTTACCCTAACCCTAACCCTCACACGCACTCTAACCCTCACCCTCACCCGAACCCTCAACCTCACCCTAACCCTCACCCTGAACCTAAACATCACCCAAACACTAACCCTCACCCTAAACCTCACCCTAACACTAACCCTCATGCTCACCCTCACCCTCAGCCTAACCCTACCCCTAACCCTAAACCTAACCTTAACCTTCAAACTCACCCTCACTCTAAAATTAAACCTAACCTGAACCCTAACGTTCAACCTCATCCTAACACTCACCCTAACCCTAACCCTAACCCAAATTCTAACTCTAACCCTCACCCAACCCTAACCCTCACCCTAACCCTAACCCTCACCCTCAACCTAACCCTAACCCTAACCCTCACCCTCACCTCACCCTAACCCTAAACCTAACACTAACCCTAAACCTCACCCTAACCCTCACCCTAACCCAAACCCAAATACTCACCCTCATCCTCACCCTAACCCTCACCCTAACTCTTACCCTCACCCTAAACCTAATCCTAAACCTAACCCTCACACTAATCCTAACCCTCACGCTCACCCTAAACCTAACACTAACCCTACCACTCTGCCTAACCTTCTCCATAACCCTAACCCTAACCCTAACCCTCACCATAAACTTATCCCTAACCCTCACCCTCACCCCTACCCTGACCGTCACCCTAATCCTTACTGTCACAATAACCCTCACCCACACCATAACCCTCACCCTCTCCTGAACCCTCACCCTCACCCTAACACTCCTCCTCACTCTCAGCATCACCCTAACCCTACCTCTCACCATAAGCCTAACCCTAACCCTCATACCAACCATAACCCTCACCCTAACCCTAATCCTACCCCTCACACTAAACCTCACCCTAACCCTAACCCTAAACCTAACCCTCACATTAAACCTAACACCCTAAACCTAACCTTACCCCTCAGCCTCATTCTAACCCTAACCCTAACCCTAATGCTCACCCTAAACCTAACCATCACCAGATCCCTCACCCTCACCCTAACCTTACCCTACCCTACCCCTCAACCTAACACACCCTAACGCTAACCGTAACCCTCACCCACACCCGAACCCTAAAACTCACCCGAACCCTCACCCGAACCCTCACCCTAAAGCTCACCCTCACCCTAACTCTCTCCCTCAACCTAGCCCTCACCCTAACCCTAACCCTAAACCTGAACCTTACATTAACCCTCACACTCACCCTCACACTCAGCCTAACCCTAACCCTAACATTGATCCTAAGCCTAACCCTCACCCTCACGCTAACCATAATCCTATCCCTCACCCTAAAAATAACCCTCACCCTCACCCTAACCCTCAAACTAACCGTTAACCACATCCTAACCTTCACCCTCTCCAAAACCCTCACCCTCACCCTAACCCTCACCCTCACGCGAAACTTCACAATAACTCTAACCTTCACCCTAACCCTTACTGTCACCTTAACCCTAACAGTAACCCTAACACTTACCAAAACACAAACCCCAAACCTCACACTAACCCTAACCCTAAACCTTACCCTCACCCTAACTCTAACCCTAAACCTAACCTTCACACCAACACTAACCCTAACCCTAAACCTTACCCTCACCCTAATCATAAAGTTAACCCTAACCCTCACAAAAAACCTAACCCTCACCCTAACCCTAACCCTAACCCTAACCCTACCCCTCACCCGAACCCTAACACTAACCGAAAGCATCACCCTCTCCCTGACCCTCACCTTAACCCTAAACCTAACCCTAACCCTCACAATAACCCTAATCCTCATCCTAAACCTAACCCTATCCCTCATGCTAACCCTAACAATACCCTTCACCCTACCCCTCACCCTCACCCTAACCCTAACCCTCACAATAACCCTTATCCTCATCCAAACCCTAACCCTTCCCCTCACCCTAATCCCCACCCTAAACTTCACCCTAACCCTAACGCTAACCCTAACCCTCAACGTAACCTTAACCCTCAACTTAACCCTAGCCCTCACCCTAACCCTAACCTAACCCTAACCCTAACCATAACCCTCACTCTCACCATAAAGATCACTGTAACTCTAATCCTAACCCTAACCCTAACCCTCACCCTCACGCTACCCCTAACCCTAATCCTCACGCTAATCCTAACCCTAACCCTAAACCTAACCCTATCCCTCACACTAACCCTAACGCTAACCCTAACCCTCACCCTCACACTCACCCTAACCCTAAACTAACCCTCACCCAAGCCCTAACCCTCACCTGGAAACTAACCCTAGCCCTCACCCTCATCCCAACCCCGACCCTCATGCTAATCTTAACCTTACCCCTCACCCTAACCCTCACCTTAGCCCTAACACTAAACCTCACACTAAACCTAATCCTCCACCTAACCCTAACCCTAGGCCTCACCCTAACCCTCACCATCACCCTAGACATAACCCTAACCATAACACTAACACTAATCCTAACCCTACCCCTCACTCTCACCCTACCAATCACCCTCACCTTACCACTCACCCTAAGCCTCACCCTAAATCTAACCCTCACCCTCATCCTCACAATCAGCCTAACTCTCACCCTAACCCTAACCCTAACCCTAAGCCTCTACCTCACACTCATCCTAACCCTAACACTAACCCCAACCCTCACCCTCGCCCTCACCCTCACCCTCACCCTAACCCTAACCCTCACCCTCGACCTAACCCTAACCCTCATCCTAAACATCACACTAACCCTAACCCTAACCCTAAAGCTAACCCTAACACTCACAATAATCCTAATCCTCACCCTAACCCTAAGCCTAACCCTCACACTAACCATCACCCTAACCCTAAGGTTAAACCTAACCCTCACCATAACCCTAAAAACATCAACCTAAACCTCGCCCTCATCCTAAACCTAACCTAATCCTAACCCTCAGTCTCACCCTAAACATCACCGTAACACTAATACTCACCCTAACCCTCACCCTCACCCTAAACCTAACCCTATACCTCACCCTCAGCCTCACCTGACCCTAACCCTTAACCTAACACAAACTCTAAACCTCAGCCTAACCCTCACAATAAGCTAAAACCTAAATCTCAACCTCACACTCACCCTAAGCCTCACCCTAACCCTTACCCTCACCATAAACCTAATCCTAACCCTAACCCTCACATTAACCCTAACCCTCACCCTAAACCTAACCCTCACCCTCACCCTCACCCTAACACTAAGCCTAACACTCTCCCTAACTGTCTCCGTAACCCTAACCCTAACACTAAACCTCACCCTAACCTTAAACCTAAACCTGACCCTCACCACTACTCTCACCCTCACCCTAACCCTTACCGTCACACTAATCCTCACCCACACCCTAACCCTCACACTCTTCTGAACCATCACCCACACCCTAACAGTCACCCTCATGCTAAATATCACTCTAAGCCTAACTCTAAACATAACCCTAACCTTAAAACTCACCCTTACCCTAACCCACATCCCAACCTTAACCCTATCCCTAAACCTAACCCTCATGCTAACCCTCACCCGATACCCAACCCTAAACCTAAACCTCACCCTCACCCTAACCCTTACCCTTACCCTAACCCTACCCTAAGTCTAACCCTCACACCAACCCTAAACCTCACCCTAAACCTCACCCTAAACCTAACCCTAACCTTAACCCTCACACTAACCCTAACACTCACCCTAAACCTAATCTTACCCCTCACCCTCACCCTATCCCTAACTAACCCTAACCCTCACCCTAAACCTAACCCTCACCCAAATCCTCACCCTCACCCTAACGCTCACCCACACCTTAACACTCACCATCACTTGAACCCTCACATGAATCCTAAACCTCACCCTCACCCTCACCCTAACCCTCACCCTAACAGTAACCCTCAGCCTAACCCTAAACCTAACACTCACCCTAACACTAAACCTAACGTGCACCCTCAACCTAACACTCACTCTCACCCTAGCACTCAGCCTGATTCTAAGCCTAACCCTCAACCTAACATTAGCCCTCACCCTAATCCTAACCCTCATCTCACCATCACCCTAATCCTAACCCTCATCTCACCATCACCCTAATCCTCTGCCTAAACGTAACCCTAACACTAACCCTAACCCTCACCCTAACCCGGACACAAGCCCTAACCCTGTCCCTAACTCTCACCCTCACCCTAACCCTAACCCTTAACGCAACCCTAAACTTAACCCTAACCCTCACCCTCACCCTAAACCTCACCTGACCCAAACCCTCACCGTCACCCTAACCCTCACCCACACAAGAAACCTCTCCCTCACAGTCATCCTCACCCTCACCCTTACACTAAACCTAACCCTACGCCTCACCCAAAGCCTCACCCGAACCCTAACCCTAACCCTAACCCTCACCCTTACCCTAAACCTAACCCTAACACTCAACCTCACCCTAACCCTCACCCTAAACCTAACCTTCACCCACACCCTAACCCTAACCCTAACCCGAACCCTCAACCTCACCCTAACCCTCACCCTCATCCTAAATATCACCCAAACACTAACCCTCACCCTAAGCCTCACCCTAAAACTAACCCTCACCTCACCCTCAGCCTAACCCTAACCCTAATCCTAACCCTAACCCTCAAACTCACCCTCACCCTAAACTTCAACCTAACCCTAACCCTATCCTTTAACCTCACCCTCACCCTCACCCTAACCCTAACCCTAACCCTCACCCTAACCTAACCCTCACCTTCACCTCACCCTATCACTAAACCTAACACTAACTTTAAACCTCACCCTAACCCTCACCCTAATCTAAACCCCAAATTTCACCCTCACACTCACCCTAAACCTTACCCTAACACTTACCCTCACCCTAAACATGATCCTAATTGTAACCCTCACACTAACCCTAACCCTCACCCTAAATCTAACCCTCACCCTCACACTAACCCTAACACTAACGCTATCCCTCTCCCTAAACGTCTCCGTAACCCTAACCCTAACACTAAACCTCACCCTAACCTTAAAGCTAACCCTCACCCTCACCCCTACTTTCACCCTCACCCTAATTCTTACCGTCACACTAATCCTCACCCACACCCTACCCCTCATCCTCTCCTGAACCCTCACCCTCACCCTAACACTCACCCTCATGCTAAACATCATTCTAAGCCTAATTCTAACCCTAACCCTAACCCTAACACTCACCCTTACCCTAACCCTCATCCTAACCTTAACCCTAACCCTAACCCTTACCCTTACCCTAACCCTACCCTAAGTCTAACCCTCACACCAACCCTAACACTCACACTAACCCTAACCCTAACCCTCACACTAAACCTCAACCTAACCCTCACACTAACCCTAACCCTCACACTAACCCTAACACTCACCCTAAAACTAATCATACCCCTCACCCTCACCCTAACCCTAAATCTAACCCTAACCCTCACACTAAACCTAACCCTCATCCTAATCCTCACCCTCACCCGAACGCTCACCCACACCTTAACACTCTCCATCACCCGAACCCTCACCTGAACCATAACCCTCACCCTCACCCTAGCCCTCACCCTAATGCTAACCGTAACCCTTACCCACACCCTAACCCTAACCCTCACCCGAAACCTCAACCTCAACCTAAAGCTCACATTCACCCTAACTCTCACCCTCACCTTAGTCCTCAACCTAACCGTAGCCCTAACCCCAACCCTCAGCCAAACCCTAACCCTAACCCGAAACCTAACCCTAACCCTCAACCTCACCCTAACACTAACCCTGACGTTAACCCTAAACCTCACACTCACACTCACCCTAACCCTAAACCTAACCCTCACCCAAGTCCTGACACTCACCTGGAACCTAACCCTAACCCTCAACCTCATGCTAACCCTCACCCTCATCCTAAACCTAACCCTACCCTTCACCCTAAACGTCAACCTAACCCTAACACTAAACCTCACACTAAACCAAACCTTCACCCTAACCCTAACCCTAACCCTAGCCCTCACCCTAACCCTCACCCTCAACCTCGACCTCAGCCTAAACATAACCCTAAAACTATTCCTAACCCTTACCCCTCACCCTCACCCTAGCCCTCACCCTCATCCTAGCACTAACCCTAACCCTCACCCTAAAACTAAACCTCACCCTCATCCTCACCCTAAGCCTAACCCTCACGCTAACCCTAAACCTAACCCTAAGCCTCAAACTCACACTCTTCCTAACCCTAAAAATAACCCCAAACCTCACCCTAGCCTTCACCCTAACTCTAAGCCTAACCCTCACCCTAAGCCTAACCCTCAACTTAACCCTAAACCTCATCTCACCAATAACCTAATCCTCAGCCTAACCCTAACCCTAACACAAAACCTAACCCTCACCCTAACCCTAGCACAAGCCCTAACCCTGTCCCTAACCCTCACCCTCACCCTAAACCTAACCCTTAACCTCAACCTAAACCCTAACCCTCACCATCACCCTAACCCTCACCTCACCCTGACCCTCACCGTGACCCTAACCCTCACCCACACCCTAAACCTCTCCCTCACCCTCATCCTCAGCCTAAACCTAATCCTCACCCTCACCCAAACCCTAACACTCACCCTCACCTCACCCTAACCCTAAACCTAACATTAACCCTAAAACTCTCCCTAAACCTCACCCTAACCCTAACGCTAACGCTATCCCTAACCCTCAACCTAACTCTAGCCGTCACCCTAAACCTAACCCTAATCCTTACCTTAACCCTATCCCTAACCCTCTCCCTCACCCTAACCCTAACCCTAACCGTCACCCTCAGCCTAACCTTAACCCTAACCCTAACCCTAAATCTACGCCTAAACCTCAACCTCACCCTCACACTAACCCTAATGTTAACCCTAACCTTCATACTCACAGTCACCCTAAACCTAAACCTAACCCTCACCCAAATCCTACCCCTCACCTGGAACCTAACCCTAACCGTCACCCTCATCCTATCCCTAACCGTAACCCTCACCCTAACACTAAACCTCACACTAAACCTAAACCTCACCCTAACCGTAACTCGAGCCATCACTGTAACCCTCACCCTAACCCTCCCTCACCCTCAATCTCAGCCTAACCATAACCCTAACACTCATCCTCATCCTAACTCTAACCCTACCCCTCACCCGAACCCTTACCGTCACACTAGCCCTCACCCACACCCTAAATCTCACCCTCTCCTTATCCCTCACCCTCACACTAACCCTAACACTAACCCTCACCCTAAATCTCAACGTAATCCTATCCCTAAACCTAACACTCACCATAAACCTAACCTCACCCTAACCCTAACTCAAACCCTAACACTCACACTAAACCTAACCATCACCCTACTCCTCACCCTCACCATAACCCTCACCCACACCTTAACACTCACCCCCAATCGAACCCTCACCCTCACCCTAACCCTCACCCTACCCTACCCATCACCCTAACCCTCACCCAAACGCTAACAGTAACCCTCACCCACAACTTAACACTCACCCTCACCCGAACCCGAACCCTCACCATAAAGCTCACCCTAAACCTAAGTCTCACCCTCACCCTAGCCCTCAACCTAACCGTAACGCTAACCCTAACCCTCACCCTAACCCTAACCCTAACCCTCACCCTAACCCTAACCCTAACAATACCTCTCACCATACGCCTCACCCTCACCCTAACCCTAACCCTCACAATAACCCTAAGCCTCACACTAACCTTATCCCTACACCTCACCCTAACTTTCAACCTAACCCTAACCCTAACCCTAATGCTAACCCTAACCCTCACAGTAACCCTATCCCTAACCCTACCCCTAAAGCTAACTCTAACACTTACCCTCACCCTAGCCCTCACCCTAACCTTAACCGTCACCCTAACACTCACTCTCACCCTAAACATCACAGTAATCCTAATCCTCACCCTAACCCTAACCCTCAACCTCACCCTCACAAAACCGCTAACCCTAACCCTCAGACTCACCCTCAGCCTAACCCTAAATCTAACCCTAATCCTAAACCTAACCCACACTCTCACCCTCACACTAACTCTCACCCTCACCCTAGCCGTCACCCTAACCCTAAACATAACCCTCCCCCCCTTTCCCTCAGCCTAACACTAACACTTACCCTAATCCTAATCCTGACCCTCAGCCTCACCCCCTCACCCTCAGCCTAACCCTAAACCTAACATTGATCCTAAGCTAACCCCACCCTCACCCTCACCCTCACCCTCATCCTAACCATAACACTAACATTGGTCCTAAACCTAACCCTATCCCTCACACTAATCCTAACCCTCACCCTGACTCTAACCCTAAACTTAACCCTAACCCTAACTCTAACACTAAACCTAACCCTCACCCTAACCCTTACCCAAACTCTAACCCTCACCCTCTCCCGAACCCTCACCCTCATCCCAGTCCTCACCCTCACGTGAAATATCACCCTAACCTTAACCTCACCCTAACCCTTACCCTCACCCTAACCCTAACAATAACCCTAATCCTAACCCTCATAAAAACCCAAACCTCACAATAATCCTTACCCTAAACCTTACCCTCAGCCTAACCCTAACCCTAACCCTAACCTTCACACCAACCCTAACCCTCATCCTAACCCTAACCTACCACTCAACCTAACCCTCACCTTAACGCTAAACCTAACCCTAACCCTCACACTAACCCTATCCCTCACCCTAACCCTAACCGTAGCCCTCACCCTCACCCAACCACTAGCCCTAACCCTCACCCTAACCCTAACCCTAACACTCACCCTAAACCTAAAAATAACCCTCACCCTAACCATCACCCTAACCCTAAACCAAACCCTAACCCTCACAATAAACCTAATCCTCACCCTAACCCTAACCCTAACCCTCACCCTAACCCTCACCCTAACCCTAACTCTCAAGCTAACCCTATACCTCACCCTAACCCTAAACCTAACCCTAACCCTCACCCTAACACCCACTCTCACCCTAAACATCACTATAACCCTAATCCTTACCCTAACCCTCACCCTCACCCTCACCCTCACCCTAACCCTAACCCTAACCCTAATCCTAACCCTAATCCTTACCCTGACCTTAACCCTGACCCTCATCCTAACCCTAACGCAAACCCTAACCCAAAACCTAACCCTAACTCTCACAATAACCCTAACCCACACCCAAACCCTAAAAATACTCCTCACCCAAACCCTCAGCTTAACCCTAAACCTAACTCTAATACTTACCGTAACCTTAATCCTCACCCTCACCCTCACCCTAAGCCTAACCCTAACACTCACCCTCATCCTATCCCTAACCCTAACCCTAAACCTAAACCTAACCCTAACCCTCAACCTCACCCGCACACTAACCCTATCGCTAACCCTCATACTCACACTCACCCTAACCCTAAATCTAACCCTGACCCAAGCCCTAAACCTTACCTGGAACCTAACCATAACACTCACCCTCATCCTAACCCTAACCCTATTCCTCTCCCTAATGCTCACCCTAACCCTAACTCTAAACCTCCCACTAAATCTAACCCTCACTCTAACACTAAACCTAACACTAAACCTAACCCTCACCCTAACCCTAACCCGAGACCTCACCCTAACCATCACCCTCACCCTCAACCTCAGCCAAACCATAACCCTAACACTAATCCTAACCCTATACCTCACCCTCACCCTACCCCTCACCCTCACCCTAGCACTCACCATAAGCCTCACCCTAAAACTAACCCTCACCCTCCTCCTCACCCTCACCCTAACCCTCACCCTAGACTTAATCCTAACCCTAAACCTCAACCTCACCCTCATCCTAACCCTAACCCTAAACCCAACTCTCAGCCTCGCACTCACCCTCACCCTCACCCTAACCCTAAACCTCACCCTCAACCTAACCCTAACCCTCTCCCTAAACATTAACCTAACCTTATCCCTATCCCTAACCCTATCCCTCCCCCAACCCTAACCCTAAACCTCACACTAACCCTAACACTCACCCTAACCCTAAACGTAGCCCTAACCCCAACCCTCACACTAACCCTCACCATCACCTGAAACATCACCCTAACACTAACCCTCAACCGAACCCTAAACCTAACCCTCACCCTAACACCCTCAATCGCACCCTCAACTTAACACCCTCACCCTAGCACTCACCCTAAGTCTAAGCCTACCCCTCACGCTCACCCTAACCCTAACATTAACCCTCATCTAACCATCATCCTAATTCTCAGCCTAAACCTAACCCTAACACTAGCCCTAACACTCACCCTCATCATAACACAAGCGTACCCCTGTCCCTAACCCTCACCCTCAGCCTAAACCTTAACCTCACCCTAAACTTAACCCTAACACACACGCTCACCCAAACCCTCACCTCACCCTAACCCTCACCCACACCCTAAACTTCTCCCTCACGCTCATCCTCACCCCCAGCCTAATCCTCACCCTAACCCTAATCCTAACCCTAACCCTCATCCCCACCCTCACCCTAACACTAAACCTAACCCTACGCCAAACCCTAACCCACACCCTAACCCTAACCATAACCCTAACCCACACCCTAACCCTCACACTCACCCGAAACCTCAACCTCACCCTAACCCTCACCCTCACCCTAAACATCACCCAAACACTAACGCTCACCATAACCCTCACGCTAACACTAAACCTCACCCTCACCCTCACCCTCAGCCTAACCCTAACCCTCACCCTAACCCTAACCCTATACCTAACCCTCACCTCACCCTAACGCTAAACCTAAAACTAACACTAAACCTCACCCTGACCCTCACTCTAACCAAACCCTAAATCTCACCCTCACCCTCACCCTAACACTCACCCTATCCCTTACCGGCACCCAAAACCTAATCCTAACCCTAACCCTCAAACTAACGCTAACCCTCACTCTAAACCTAACCCTAACCCACACCCTAAGCCTAACCATAACCCTAACCCACACCCTAACCCTCACACTCAACCGAAACCTCAACCTCACCCTAACCCTCACCCTCACCCTAAACATCACCCAAACACTAACGCTCACCCTAACCCTCACGCTAACACTAAACCTCACCCTAACCCTCACCCACACCTTAACATTCACCCTCACCCAAACCCTCACCCTCACCCTAGCCCTCAACCTAACCCTAACGCTAACCCTCACCCTAACCCTAACCCTAACCCTCACACTAACCCTAACCCTAACCCTACCGTCTCCCTAACGCTCAGCCTAACCCTAACCATAACCATTGCCCTAACCCTAACCCTCACCCTCACACTAACCCTAACCCTAACCCTAACCATACCCCTCACCCTACCCCTCACCCTCACCCTCACCCTAACCCTCACAATAACACTAACCCTCACTCTAACGCTAACCTTACCCCTCACCTAACCTTCACTCTAACCTTCACCATAACCCTAACCCTCACCCTCACCCTAACACTCAACCTAACCCTTCACCAAACCATAACCTTAACCCAAACCCTAACCCTCACAGTAACCCTAAATCTAACCCTACCCCTAAACTTAACTCTAACCCTTACCCTCACCCTAACCCTCACTCTCACCCTAAACATCATTGAATAACTAATCCTCACCCTAACCCTAACCCTCACCCTCACCCTTCCCCTAACCCTAACCTCATCCTCACCCTCAGCCCAACCCTAAAGCTCACCCTAATCCTAAACACAACCCTCACCCTCACCCTCACCCTTCCCCAACCCTAAATCTCACCCTCACCCTCAGCCCAACCCTAAACCTCAACGTAATCCTAAACTCAACCCTCACCTCACCCTCACACTAACTCTCACCCTCACCCTAGCCCTCACCCTAACCCTTAACATAACCCTCCCCCCTCCCCCTCAGCCTAACCCTAACCCTAATCCTAACCCTAACCCTGACCCTCACACTAACTCTTACTCTCTCCCTAGCCCTCACCTGAACCTAAACCTAACCCTAAACCTCACCCTAACCCTCACCCTCACCCTCAGCCTAACCCAAACCCTAACATTGATCGTAACCCTAACCCTATCCCTCACACTAACCCAAACCCTCGACCTCAACCTAACCCTAAACGTAACCCTAACCCTAACCCTAACACTAAACCACACCCTCACCCTAACCCTCACCCTAACCCTTACCCACACCCTAACATCATCCCCTCCCGAACCCTCACCTTAACCCTAACCCTCACCCTCACGCAAAACATCACCCTAACCCTAACCCTCACCCTAACCCGAAAAAGACCCCTCACCCTAAACCTCACCCTAACCTTAACCCTCACAATAACCCTAACCCTCACCCTAACCCTAACCCTACCCCTCACCCTAACTCTCACCCTAACCCTAACGCTAACCCTAACCCTCACCCTCACCCTAACCCTCAACCTAACCCTATACCTCACCTTAACCCTACCCCTAACCCTAACCCTAACAGTAACCCTAACCCTAAACCTAACTCAAAACCTCACCCTTACCCTAGCCTTAACCCTAAACCTCACCCTTACACTAAACCGAACCCTAACACTCAACCTCACCCTAACCCTCACCATAACCCTAACCCTCACCCACACCTAACACTAACCCTAACCCTCACCTTAACCCATACCCACACCCTAACTTCACCCCCACGTGAACCCTCTCCTTCACCCTAACCCTCACCCTCATGTGAAACATCACTCTAAACCTAACCGTCACTCTAACCCTAAAAATATCCCTCACCCTAACCCTCACCCTAACCCTAAACCTGACAATAACCCTAACACTCACCCTCACCCTCACCCTAACCCTGACCCTCACCCTTACCTCACCCTAACCCTAAACCTAACACTAACCCTACTTCACCTTAACCCTCACCCTAACCCTAACCCTCACCCACAACCCAACCCTCACCCGAACCCGAACCCTCAACTCACCCCAACCCTCAACCTCACCCTAAACATCACCCAAACACTAACCCTCACCCTAACCCTAATCCTAACCCTAATCCTCAACCTCACCCTCACCCTAAACTTAAACCTAACCATATCCCTAACCCTAACTTTCAACCTCACCCTCACCCTCACCCTAACCCTAAACCTAACCCAAATTCTAACCCTAACCCTCACCCTACCCTAACCCTCACCATCACACTAACCCTCACCCTAACCCTAACACTCACCCTAACCCTAACCCTCACCCTCACTCTAAACCTAACCATAACCCTCACCCTCACCTCACCCTTACCCTAAACCTAACACTAACCCTAAACCTCACCCTAACCCTCACCCTATCCCAAATACTAAATCTCACCCTCAGCCTCACCGTAAACCTCACCCTCACCCGTACCCTCACCCTAAACCTAATCCTAACCCTAACTCTCACACAAACCCTAAACCTCACCCTAAACCTAACCCTCAACCTCACACTAACCCTAACACTAACCCTACCCCTCTCCCTAATCGTATCCGTAACACTAACCCTAACACTAACCCTCACCCTAACCTTACCTCTTACCCTCTCCCTCACCCCTACCCTCACCCTCACCCTAAACTTAACTGTCACACTAACCCTCATCCACACCATAACCCTCACCCTCTCCTGAACCCTAATGCTCATATTAACCTTAACCCTACCCTTCACCCTAAACCTCACCCTAACCCTAACCCTAACAGGAACACTCACATTAAACCTAACACTTACCCTAAACCTAACCTTACCCCTCACCCTCATCCAAAACCTAACCCTAATCCTAACCCTCACCCTAAACCTAACCCTCACCCTAATCCTCACCCTCACCCTAACCCTCACCCACACCTTAACACTCACCATCACCTGAACCCTCACTCTCACGCTAACCCTCACCCTACCCTACACCTCAAACTAACACTCACACTAACGCTAACCATAACCCTCACCCACACCCTAACCCTAACCCTCACCTTCACCCTCACCCTCACCCTAAACCTCACCCTCACCCTGACTCTCACCCTAAGCCTAGCCCTCAACCTAACCCTAACGCTCAACCTAACCCTCACCCTAACCCTAAACCTAACCCTAACCCTCACACTAAACCTAACCCTAACACTACCCTCTCCCTAACCCTCAGCCTAACCCTAAACCTACCCCTAAACATTGCCCTAACGCTTACCGTAACCCTCACCCTCATCCTCACCTTAAACCTAACCCTCACCCTAACCCTAAAAATACCCCTCACCCTAACACTAACCCTAACGCTCACAATAACCCTAACCTTCAACCTAACCCTAACTCTACCCCTCATCCTAACCTTCAACCTAACCCTCACCGTATTTCTAACGCTAACCCTAACCCTCACCCTCACCCTAACCCTCAACCTAAACCTTTACCTCACCCTAACCCTATCCCTAACCCTAATCTTCACAGTAACCCTAACCCTAACCCTACCTCTAAACCTAAATCTAACCCTTACCCTCACCCTAGCCCTCACCCTAACCCTAACCCTAACCCTACCCCTAAACCTAACCCTCACCCTAACCCTAACACTAAACCTCACACTAAACCTAACCCTAACCCGAGCCATTAGGGTGAGCCTAACTCTCACACTCAGCCTCAACCTCAGCCTAACCATAACCCTAACACTAATCCTAACCCTACCCCTCACCCTCACCCTACCCCTCACCCTCACGCTAGCACTCACCCTAAGCCTCACCCTAAAACTAACCCTCACCCTCGACCTAATCCTACCCCTCAGCCTCACCCTACCACTAGCCCTAACCCTCACCCTAACACTATCCCTAACCCTAAGCTAACCTTAAATATACCCCTCACCCTTACCCTCACCCTAACCCTAACCCTAACCCTAAAATACCCCTCACCCTAACCCTCACCCTAACCCTAACCCTCACAATAACCCTAACCCTCACCCTAACCTTAAAAATACCCCTCACCCTAACCCTCACCCTAACCGTCAACCTAACCCTAACCCTCACAATAACCCTAACCATCACCCTACCCCTAACCCTACCCCTCACCCTAACCCTCAACCTAACCTTCACCCTTACCCAAACGTTAACGCTAACTCTCACCCTCACCCTAACCCTCAACCTAACCCTTCACCTCACCCTAACCCTAACCCTAACCGTAACCCTGACATTAACACTAACCCTAACCCTACCCCTAAGCGTAACTCTAATCCTCCCCCTTACCCTAGCCCTAAACCTCACCCTCACCCTCACCCTAACCCTAAGCCTAAACCTAACCCTCACCCACACCCTAAGCCTCAACCTAAACCTTCACCTCACCCTAACCCCAACCCTAACCGTAACCCTGACAGTAACACTAACCCTAACACTACCCCTAAACGTAGCTCTAAGTCTCCCCCTTACCCTAGCCCTAAACCTCACCCTCACCCTCACCCTATCCCTAAGCCAAAACATAACCCTCACCCTCAGCCTAACTCTAACCCTAAACCTAACCCTAACACTACCCCTCACCCTCACTGTACCGCTAATCCTAAACCTAACCCTAACCCTCACAATAAAACTAACCCTCACCCTAACCCTAAAAATATTCCTCAACCTATCCCTCACGCTAACACTAAACCTAACCCTAACCCTCACAATAACCCTAATCCTCACCTTAACCCTAACCCTAACCCTCACCCTAACCCTCACCCTAACCCTAACGCTAACCCTACCCTTCACCCTAACCCTAACCATCAACCTAACCCTAGGCCTCACCCTAACCCTAACCTGAACCCTATCCCTCACCTTAACCCTCACTCTCACCCTAAACATCACCGTAACCCTAATCCTTACCCTAGCCCTCACCTTCACCCTCACCCTCACCTTAACCCTAACCCTAACCCTAACCCTCACTGTCAGCCTAACCCTAACCCTAACCCTAACCCTAAATCTAACCCTAACCCTCAACCTCACCCTCACACTAACCCTAACGCTAAACTTAACTCTCATACTCACACTCACCCTAACCCTAGCCCTCACCCTAACCCTCACCCTCACCCTAAACATCACTCTAACACTAACCCTCAACCTAACCCTAAACCTAACCCTCACCCTAACACTAACCCTCACGTGCACCCTCAACCTAACACTAAACCTCACCCTAGCACTCACCCTAACTCTAAGTCTAACCCTCACCCTAACCCTAACCCTAACCCTAACCCTAAAAATACCCCTCACCCTAACCCTCACAATTACCCTAACCCTCACCCTAACCCTAAAAATACCCCTCACCCTAACCAGAGAAACCACAGGCAGGGCTTGGGTTTTTCCTAGGGGCCACTGGGGGAGGGATCCCCATGTCCTGGAAAACGGAGGAGCGGGTGTGGGTGCCTCAGTGGCCACTTTCCTCTGAAAAATTAACTGCTGCCAGGACATTAGTACAAGAACAGTTAACCCAAGGACACATTAAACCATCAGTATCCCCGTGGAATACACCTATTTTTGTTATTAAAAAGAAGTCTGGAAAATGGCGTTTGTTACACGATTTACGAGCCATCAGTAACCGGATGCAAATTATGGGCCCTGTACAACGAGGCCTACCTTTGCTTTCTTCCCTGCCGGCCTTTTGGCCCATTATTGTGATTGATATAAAGGATTGTTTTTTTTCCATTCCCCTACATGATCAAGACAGTGTGAGGTTTGCTTTTACTATTCCCTCCTGCAATCATGAGGAGCCAGATAAAAGATATGAGTGGGTAGTTTTGCCTCAGGGGATGGCCAATAGTCCTACTATGTGCCAACTTTATGTGGACGAAACTCTTGCCCCTCTTAGACAAAAATATCCCAAATTAAGATGCATTCATTATATGGATGATATTTTACTAACAGCAAAGAGTAAACATATGCTGGAAAAGGCATATGTGGATTTGATTGAGATGCTAAAGCACAGAGGACTGTTTATAGCTCCTGAAAAGGTACAGCAGGACCAGGTTATTGATTACTTAGGAGCGAAAATATGTAAAAATTGCTTTACTCCACAAAAGGTAGAGTTGAGAAAAGATAATCTAAAAACCTTAAATGATTTTCAAAAATTGTTAGGAGATATTAATTGGGTTAGAAGCTATTTAAAGCTACCAAATTATGAGTTGAGACCCCTTTATGCTATGTTACAAGGAGACTCCGCTTTGTATTCTCCTAGACAGTTAACCAAAGAGGCAAGAGAGACTTTACATAAGGCAGAAGATAGATTACAAAATGCCTGCTTACAGAGAATACAGGAAGACAAGAGTATTACCCTGTGTATACTCCCTACCTTTTCTCAACCTACTGGGTTGTTGTGGCAAGAAGGCCCATTGTTTTGGATTCACCCGAAAATATCACCGGCCAAGTCCATTGAATATTACCCTACTGCTGTGGCTGGTGTTGCACTATCTGGAATTCAACAATGCTTACAGTATTTTGGAATTGCCCCGTCTACCATTATAGTTCCTTACACCAGCCATCAAGTTCAAACCTTGTGTGCTACTATAGATGATTGGGCTATTTTACAATGTAGCTTTACTGGACAAATAGACAACCACTTTCCAAAACATCCCCTTTTGGGGTTCTTAAGGAACACCCAATTATCTTTCCTAAGGTAACGACTTCTCAACCTATTGTAAGTGCCCCTAATGTATTTACTGATGGCTCAAAAACGGGATGTGGTGTATACATGGTTGAGGCACAACGACCGGTCCAGCACCAGTTTCAGCCCGGCGCTCCTCAGATGGTAGAGTTAAAAATTGTTATAAAAGTTTTTGAAGCATGCCCATTTCCTTTTAATTTAATATCTAATTCTGCTTATGTTATTAATGCCCTCAAGGTTTTAGAGGTTGCCGGACCTATTAAGAGTTCCAGTCCGGTTGGTCCATTATTTCAACAATTACAACAGTTGATTTGGCAGAGAAAATCCTGCTTTTATCCCTTGCATATTCGGGCTCATACGGGCCTGCCAGGACCCCTGGGCAAAGGAAATGATGTAGTGGATCAATGGACCCGACAAGAATGGGTATTTATTAGCTCTGTCTTAAACAGAGCCAAACCTTTCATAAAACATTTCATGTTAATGCAAAAGCACTACAACAAAAATTTCAAATTTCTTGAGCCGATGTGAGACAGTTGATATTAGACTGTCCTCGATGTGTAATTTATCAGCATCCACCTAGTGTTGGGGTTAATCCCCGGGGTTTGCTCCAGCTAAAAGTTTGGCAGATGGATGTGACTCACATCTCTGAGTTTGGACACCAAAAATATGTACATGTGTCTGTGGACACCTGCTCAGGTGTTATACATGCCACGCCCTCAGCTGGAGAAAAGGCACGCAATGTTATTGCCCATTGTTTGGAGGCCTGGGCAGCCTGGGGAAAACCTTATCAACTTAAGACTGACAATGGACCTGCGTACACAGGACAACAGTTTGCCTCCTTTTGTCATCAAATGGAGGTGCAACTTATACATGGTTTGCCCTACAATCCCCAAATCCAAGGCATTGTGGAACGTGCTCACCGCACGATAAAAGAGTGCCTACAAAAACAAAAGGGGGGAATTGGCCATGGCCGTACCCCAAAGGAAAGACTTTCTCTTGCTTTATTTACTATTAATTTTTTAAATTTGGATGCTCAGAGTCAATCCGCAGCAGATAGACATAATGAACCTTATGGCCCAGCAAAAGGGATGGTAAAATGGAAGGATGTCTTGACAGGGATCTGGCGTGGGCCCGATCCCGTGGTGACATGGGCACGAGGCTCTGTTTGTGTTTTTCCTCAGGACCAACAAGATCCGGTGTGGGTGCCTGAACGCCTCACTAGAAAAGCCCAGTGTGAAGAGGCACGAGATGCGGGGGGTGATGTCTTCCTGCTCATCCTTGCGATGGTGCAACCAGGAAGACAGTACCGAGATGGGGGACCCTGTCCGTGTTCCCGAGACTGATGCCCATACGACATGATGCATAACTGTTTCCTTGATTACAGTCTTTTCGGGTTCTGGTACCGTGACTGGTGTGGCAACTGCTACGGGTTGTGTCGGCCAAAGTGTTAAACCTAAATCTTCTGTTACTCACAGGCCTACCTCTGTGTGCGTGTATCCCCCATTTTTGTTCATTGTGAGTATGGAAGAACTTACCTCGTGCAGTAATGAAACCTGCTTTTATACCCAATGCTGGAATGCCTCAAAGTTTAAATATGCTTTAGTTACCAGCATGCCTCGTTGGGTGCCTGTGCCTGTGGATGCTCCTAATGCTATGACCCAATCATCTTAAGGAGGGGGGCTGGGAAGGTGGCTCAGTGGTAGAGCGCTTGCCTTGCATTCATGAGGCCCTGTGTTCGATTCCTCAGCACCATATAAGCAAAATGAAAAAAGCCGGAAGTGACGCTGTGACTCAAGTGGTAGAGCGCTGGCCTTGAGCTAAAGAGCTGAGGGACAGCGCCCAGGCCCAGAGTTCAGGCCCAGGAAAAAACCTATTCAAAAAATGCTGCAAATTTGTCTAAACAGTTGTCTAGTTATCTTTTAGGTAATTGAACTGGGGAGTTCGACACCCTGATGGAACAGCTTAGGGTTGCCATCGTCATGGTGAACTCGACCCGAGTGGATGCCGGATTGGCGGAGGGGTTATCTTCATGGATATCCCCTGCTATGAATCATCTTAAGGAATGGGCGGGTTTGGGAGCCCTGACAGGCCTCCTGGTGTTAGCCTCCTTGGTATGTCTGCGGTGCATTTGCCAAATTAGAGGTTCTCAGCGTCGCAGTGCAGCCATGATTATCCAAGCCTTTACAGGCATTGGAGCAGGTCAGTCCCCCCAAGCGTGGCTTGCCACCCTAAAACAATGAACACAGATTGCAAAGCCAAAGTACTGCAGTCGAGAGGCATGAGTTTTGCCCTCGAGGAGAGCATGTTTGATTGCACACGGGTTCGATTCGCCTTTTCCCGTCCTTGTGAAAAACGAATCAATGGACAGGCTGAGTCATCCCTAGAGAGGCGCCCTCTGGGAGAAGGCTTGTATGCAGTCCTTGCATTGCACAACAGGGATCAGACCTCTGTTCTCATCTGTGTTCTTTAAACAAAAAAGGGGAAACTGTAGAGAGCTGCGAGAGGCCGCACCTGGAAGATGGCGCCGGCTTCTGCCCTCCACCTTCCCGATGGCGAGTGCTCTCTGTGGTACACAACTCCTTATATGGCTAAGGCAAAGAATCTGGCTTGCTTCCACGTACCTGGACCTATAGGTGGTTCCCACGTGGCGTATCAGGGTTGGCTACCCAGCCGGTACTTAAGGCTGTGGGGAATTCTCCCCGGGGTTGGGGTCAGAAGATTACTCAAAGGTCCTGAATAAACTGCAGAGAGAAGAGTTCGGTGTCGCGTCTTCCTTTGGTGGTAGAGGCGGTAGCAACACTAAACGTAACTCTAATCCTCCCCCTTACCCTAGAACTAAACCTCACCCTCACCCTCACCCTAACCCTAAGGCTAAAACTAACCCTCACCCTCACCCTCACCCTAACCGTAAACCTAACCCTAACCCTACCCCTCACCCTCACCCTACCGCAAACCCTAAACCTAACCCTAACCCTCACAATAAACCTAACCCTCACCCTAACCCTAAAAATATTCCTCACTCTATCCCTCAAGCTAACACTAAACCTAACCCTAACCCTCACAATAACCCTAATCCTCACCTTAAACCTAAGCCTAACCCTGACTCTAACCCTAAGGCTAACCCTAAACTTCACCCTAACCCTAACCCTCAACCTAACCCTAGGCCTCACCCTAACCCTAACCCTAACCCTACTCCTCACCTTAACCCTTACTCTCACCCTAAACATCACCATAACCCTCCCTAATCCTTACCCTAACCCTAACGCTCACCCTCACCCTCACCCTAACCCTAACCGTAACCCTAACCCTAATCCTCACTATCAGCCTAACCCTAACCCTAACCCTAACCCTAAACCTAAACCTCAACTTCAACCTAACACTAACGCTAACACTAACCCAAACTCTCACATTCACACTCATCCTAACCCTAAACCTAACCCTCACCCAAGCCCAAACCCTCACCCTCATCCTAACCCTAACCCTACACTTCACCCTAACCTTCATCCTAACCCTAACACTAAACCTAATCCTCACCCTAACCCAAACCCGAGCCCTCAACCTAACCCTCACCCTCAACCTCACCCTCACCTAACCATAACACTAATCCTAACCCTACCCCTCACCCTAAATCTACTCCTCACCCTCACCTTAGCACTCACCCTGTCTCACCCTAAAACTAACCCTCACACTCAGCCTAACCCTCAGCATAACCCTCAACCTAACCCTAACCCTAACCCCAACCCTCAGCCTCGCCCTCACCCTCACCCTCACCCTAAACCTAACCCTCACTTTCGACTGAACCCTAACCCTCACCCTAAACATCACCCTAACCTTAACCCTATCCCTAACCCTAACGCTCCCCCTAACCCTAATCCTTAACCTCACACTAACCCGAACCCTCACCCTAACCCTAACCCTAGCCCTCACCCTAACCCTCACCCTAACCCTCACCCTCATCCAGAAACATCACCCTGACACTAACCCTCAACCTAACCCTAAACCTAACCCTCACCCTAACACCCTCAAGCTCACCCTCAACCTAAAACTAACCCTCACACTAGCACTCACCCTAACTCTAAACCTAACCCTTACCCTAACCCTCACCCTCACCCTAACCCTAACCCTCATCTAACCATCACCCTAATCCTCAGCCTAACCCTAACCCTAACACCAACCCTAACCCTCACCCTAACCCTAACACAACCACTACCCCTGTCCCTAACGCTCACGCTAACCCTAACCCTCACCCACACACTAAACCTCTCCCTCAACCTCATCATCACCCTCAGCCTAACCCTACCCTAACCCTAATCCTAACCCAACCCTCATCCCCACCCTCACCCTAACCCTTACAATTACCCTAACCCTAACCCTAACCCTCACACCAACCCTAAAACTCACCCTAACCCTAAACCTACCCCTCACCCTAAACCTCACCCTAAACCTAACCCTAACCCTCACACTAATCCTAACACTCACCCTAAACCTAACCTTACCCCTCACCCACACCCACACCCACACCCTAACCCTAACCCTCACACTAAATCTAAACCTCACCCTAATCCTCACCATCACCCTAACCCTCACACACACCTTAACACTCACCATCACCTGAAGCCTCACCCTCACCCTAACCCTCACTCTACCCGACCCCTCAACCTAAACCTAATCCTAACACTAACCATAACCCTCAACCACACCCTAACCGTAACCCTCACCCGAACCCTCACCCCAAAGCTCACCCTCACTGTAACTCTCACCCTCTCCCTAACCCTCAGCCTAACCCTCAGCCTAACCCTAACCATTACCCTAACCCTAACCCTAACCCTCACCCTCACCCTAACCCTAACTCTCACCCTGACCCTAACAATGCCCCTCACCCTACACCTCACCCTCACCCTAACCCTAACCCTCACAATAAACCTAACCTTCACACTAACCTTAACCCTAACCCTCACACGAACCCTAAAGCTAACCAAACCCTCAACCTCACCTTAACATTCAAGCTAATACTTTACCTCACCCTAACCCTAACCCTAAACCTAACCCTCACAGTAACCCTAACACTAACCCTACCCCTAATTCAAACTCTAAACCTTACCCTCACCCTAGCTCTCACGCTAACACTAACCCTAACGATAACCCTCACCCTAACACTCACTCTCACCCTAAACATCACTGTAACCCTAATCCACAACCTAACCCTAACCCTCACCCTCACCCTCACCCTAACCCTAACCCTCACCCTCACACTCAGCTTAACCCTAAACATGACCCTAATCCTAAACCTAACACTCAACCTCACACTCACACTAACTCTCACACTCACATTAGCCCTCACCATAACCCTAAACAAAACCCTCCCCCCTCCCCCTCAGCCTAACCCTAAACCTAACCCTAATCCTAATCCTAACCCTCACCCTCACACTAACTCTTACTCTCAACCTAGTCCTCAACTTAACCCTAAACCTAAGCCTAACCCTCACCCTCACCCTCAGCCTAACCCTAACCCTAACATTGATCCTAAGCCTAACCCTCACCCTCACGCTAACCCTAACCTTATCCCTCACCCCAACCCTAACCCTCACCATAACCGTAAACTTAACCCTAAACCTAACCCTCACCCTAACCCTAACCCTAACACTAACCCTAAACCTCACCCTAAACCTCACCCTAACCCTTACCCACACCTTAAACTTCACCCTCTCCCGAACCCTCACTATCACCTAACCCTCACCCTAATGCGAAACATCACCCTAAACCTAACTTTCAACCTAAACCTTACCCTCAACCTAACCCTAAAAATAACCCTAACCCTAAACCTCACACAATCCCCAAACGTCACACTTACTCTAACCCTAAACTTTACCCTCACCCTAACGCTAACCCTAACCCTAAACTTCACACCTAACAAACCCTAACCCTCACGCTAACCCTACCCTACTCCTCAACCTAACCCTCACCCTAATGCTAAACCTAACCCTAACGCTCACACTAACACTAACCCTCACCCTAACCCTAACCCTACCCCTCACCCTCACCCTACCACTAGCCCTAAACCTCACCCTAACCCTAATCTAAAACCTAACCCGAACCCGAACCCTAAAAATACCCCTCACCCTAACCCTCACCCTAACCCTAAACCTAAACCTAACCCTCACAATAAACCTAACCCTAACACTTACCGCTCACCCTAACCCTCACCCTAACCGTAATGCTAACCCTAAACCTCACCCTCACTCTAAACCTCAACCTAACCCTATACCGCACCCTAACCCTAACACTAACCCGAGACCTGACAGTAACACTAACCCTAAACCTACACCTAAACCTAACTCTAACCTTCACCCTTACCCTAACCCTAACCCTCACCCTAAACATCACACTAACCTTAATCCTATCCCTAACCCCAACACTCCCCCTAACCCTAACCATTACCCTCACACTAACCCTAACCCTCACCTAACCCTAACCCTAGCCCTCACCCTAACCCTCACCCTAACCCTCACCCTCAGCCGGAAACATCACCCTGACACTAACCCTCAACCTAACCCTAAACCTATCCCTCACCATAACACCCTCAAGTGCACCCTCAACCTAACACTAACCCTCACCCTTGCACTCACCCTAATTCTAAGCCTAACCCTTACCCTAACCCTAACCCTCACCCTAACCCTAACCCTCATCTAAACATCACCCTAATCCTCAGCCTAACCCTAACCCTAACCCTCACCCTAATCCTAACACAACCACTACCCCTGTCCCTAACCCTCACCCTAACCCTAACCCTTAACCTCACGCTAACCATAAACCTAACGCTCAACCTCACACTAGCCCTCACCTCACCCTAACACTCACCGTCACCCTAACCCTCACACACACCCTAAACCTCTCCCTCACCCTCATCCTCACCCTCAGCCTAACCCTAACCCTAATCCTAATCCTAACCCTAACCCTCATCCCCACACTCACCCTAACAGTAACCCTCACCCTCAGTCTAACCCTAACCCTCACTCTAACCCTAACCCTAAGCCTCACCCTCACCTCACCCAAACCCTAAACCTAATACTAACCCTAAAACTCACCCTAAACCTCAGCCTAACCCAAACCCTAAATCTTCCCCTCACCCTCACCCTAATCCTCACTCTAACCCTTACCCTCACCCTAAACATAATCTAACCTTAAGCCTCACACTAATCTTAACCCTCACCCTAAACCTAACCCTCACCCTCACACTAACTCTTACCCTCACCCTAGACCTCACCCTAACCCTAAACCTAACATTAACCCTCACCTTCAGCCTAACCCTAACCCTAACATTGATCCTAAGCCTAACCTTCACCCTCACGCTAACTCTAACCTTATCCCTCACCCCAACCCTAACCCTCACCCTCACCCTCACCGTAAACTTAACCCTAACACTAACCCTCACCCTAACCCTAACCCTAACACTAACCCTAAACCTTACCCACACCCTAACTTCACCCCCTCCCGAACCCTCACCTTCACCCTAACCCTCACCCTAACCCTAAGCCTCACCCTAACCCTAAAAATACCCCTCAGCCTAACCCTCAGCCTAACCCTAACCCTCACACCAACCCTAACCCTCACCCTAACCCTAACCCTACCCCTCACCCTAACCCTCACCCTAACTCTAACGCTAACACTCTCACCCTCACCCTAAACCTCAACCTAACCCTATACCTCACCCTATCCCTACCACTAACCCTAACCCTGACAGTAACCCTAAACCTAAACCTACACCTAAAGCCAACTCAAACCCTCACCCTTACCCTAGCCCTAACCCTAAACCTCAACCTCACACTAAACCTAACCCTAACACTCACCCTCACCCTAACCTTCACCCACACTCTAACCCTCACCCGAACCCGAACCCTCAACCTCACCCCAACCCTCACCCTCACCCTAAACATCACCCAAACACTAACCCTCACCCTAACCCTAATCCTAACCCTAACCCTCAACCTCACCCTCACCCTAAACTTAAACCTAACCCTATCCCTAACCCTAACCTTCAACCTCACCCTCACCCTCAACCTAACCCTTACCGTAACCCAAACTCTAACCCTAACCCTCCCCCTAACCCTAAGCCTCACCATCAAACTAACCCTCACCCTCAACCTAACCCTCACCCTAACCCTAATCCTCACCCTAACCCTAACCCTCACCCTCACCCTAAACCTAACCCTAACCCTCACTCTCACCTCACCCTAACCCAAACCTAACACTAACCCTCACCCTCACCTGACCCTAACCCTATCCCAAATCCTAGATCTCACCCTCATCCTCACCTTAACCCTCACCCTTACCCTTACCCTCACCCTAAACCTAATCCTAACCCTAACTCTCAGACTAATCCTAAACCTCACCCTAAACGTAACCCTCACCCTCACACTAACACTAACACTAACCCTACCCCTCTCCCTAACCGTATCCTTAACCCTAACCTTAAGACTAACCCTCACCCTAACCTTACCTCTTACCTTCACCCTCACCCCTACCCTCACCCGCACCCAAACCTTAACCGTCACAGTAACCCTCACCCACATCATAACCCTCACCCTCTCCTGAACCCTAACGCTCACATTAACCCTAACTCTACCCTTCACCCTAAACCTTACCCTAACCCTAACCCTAACAGGAACACTCACACTAACACTAACACTCACCCTAAACCTAAACTTACCCCTCACCCTCATCCAAAACCTAGCCTTAACCCTAACCCTCACCCTAAACCTAACCCTCACCGTAATCCTCACCCTCACCCTAACCCTCACCCACACCTTAACACTCACCATCACCTGAACCCTCACCCTCACGCTAACCCTCACCCTACCCTAGCCCTCAACCTAACCCTCACACTAACGCTAAACATAACCCTCACCCACTGCCTAACCCTAATCCTCACCCAAACGCGAACCCTCACCCTAAAGCTCACCCTCACCCTAACGCTCACCCTCACCCTAGCCCTCAACCTAACCCTAACGCTAAACCTAAACCTCACCCTCTCCCTAACCCTCAGCCTAACCCTAACCCTAACCCTAACCATTGCCCTAACCCTAACACTAACCCTCACCCTCACCCTCACCTTAACCTAACCCTCACACTAACAAGAAAAATACCCCTCACCCTAACCCTCACCCTAACACTAACCCTAACACTCACAATAACCCTGTCCTTCACCCTAACCCTAACCCTACCCCTCACCCTAACCTTCAACCTAACCGTCACCGAAACTCTAACACTAACCCTAACCCTAACCCTAACCCTCACAGTAACCCTAACCCTAAACCTACCCCTAAACCTAAGTCTAACCCTTACGCTCACCCTAGCCCTCACCCTAAGCCTAAACCTAACCCTAACCCTCACACTCAGCCTAACCCTAACCTTAACCCTAACCCTAAACCTAACCCTAACTCTCAACCTCACCCTCACACTAACCCTAACGCTAAACCTAACTTTCATACACACATTCACCCTAACCCTAAACCTAACCCTCACTCAAGCCCTAACCCTCACCTGGAACCTAACCCTAACCCTCACTCTCATTCTAAACCTATCCTTACCCCTCACACTACTCCTCACCTTAACCCTAACACTAAACCGCACACTAAACCTAACCCTCACCCTAACCCTAGGGTTAAGGTTAGGGTTACCTCACCCTAAGCCTCACCCACACCCACAACCTCACCTAACCATAACCCTAACACTAATCCTAACCCGACCCCTCACCCTCACCTTACCGCTCACCCTCACCCTAGAACTCACCCTAAGCCTCACAATAAAACTAAACCTCACCCTCATCCTCACCCTCAGCCTAACCCTGACCCTAACACTAATCCTAACTCTAAACCTCAACCTCACCCTCATCCTAACCCTTACTCTAACCCCAACCCTCACCCTCGCCCTCACCTTTACCCTCACCCTAACCCTCACCCTGAACCTCGACGTAAACCTAACCCTCAGCCTAAACATCACCCTAACCCTAACCCTATCCCTAACCCTAACCCTAAACCTCACACGAGCCTTAGCCCTAACCCTCACCAGAAACATCACCCTAACACTAACCCTAAACCTAAAACTCACCCTAACACTAACCCTCACATGCACCCTCAACCTAACACTAAACCTCACCCTAGGACTCACCCTAACTCTAAGCCTAACCCTAACCCTAACCCTAACCCTAAACCTAAAAATACCCCTCACCCTAACCCTCACCCTAACCCTAACCCTCACGGTAACCCTAACCCTCACCCTTACCCTAAAAATACCCCTCAACCTAACCCTCACCCTAACCCTAACCCTCACAATAAACCTAACCGTCACCCTAAACCTAAACCTACCCCTTACCCTAATCCTCAACCTAACCCTCACCCTTACCCAAACGTTAACGGTAACCCTCACCCTCACCCTAAACCTCAAACGGACCCCACACCCCAACTTAACCCTAACCCTAACCGTAACCCTGACGGTAACACTAACCCTAACCCTACCCCTAAATGTAACTCTAATCCTCCACCTTACCCTAGCCCTAAACCTCTCCCTCACCCTCACCCTAACCCTAAGCCTAAAGAAAACCCTCACCCTCAGCCTAACCCTAACCCTAAACCTAACCCTCACTCTACCCCTCACCCTCACACTAACGCTAACCCTAATCCTAACCCTAACCCTCACAATAAACCTAACCTTCACCCTAACACTAAAAATACTCCTCACCCTAACCCTCACGCTAACACTAAACCTAACCCTAACCCTCACAATAACCCTAATCCTCACCTTAACCCTAAACCTAACCGTCACCCTAACCCTAACGCTAATCTTACCCTTCACCCTAACCCTAACCATCAAACTAACCCTAGGCCTCAACCTAACCCTAACCCTAACCCTAACCCTCACCTTAACCCTCACTCTCACCCTAAACATCACCGTAACCCTAATCCTTACCCTAACCCTCACCCTCAACCTCACCCTCACCCTATCCCTAATCCTAACCCTAACCCTCACCGTCAGCCTAACCCTAAGCCTAACCCTAACCCTAATCCTCAACCTCACCCTCACCCTAACCCTAACGCTAAACCTAAATCTCATACTCACACTCAACCTAACCCTAAACCTAATCCTCACCCAAGCCCTAAACCTCACCTGGAACCTAACCCTAACCCTTACACTCATTCTAACCCTGTCCCTACTCCTCACCCTAACCCTCACCCTAACCCTAACACTAAACCTAACGCTCACCCTAACCCTAACGCGAGCCCTCATCCTAACCCTCACCCTATCCCTCACCCACACCTTCCACCTCACCTAACCATAACCCTAACACTAATCCTAACCCTACCCCTTACCCTCACCCTACCCCTCACCCTCACCCTAGCACTCACCCTAAGCCTCACAATAAAACTAAACCTCACCAACATCCTCTCCCTCAGCCTATCCCTCATCCTAACCCTCATCCGAACCCTAAACCTCAACCTCACCCTCATCCTAACCCTTACCCTAACCCCAACCCTCACCCTCGCCCTCACCCTCACCCTCACCCTAACCCTAACCCTCACCCTCAACCTAACCCTAACCCTCACCCTAAACATCACCCTAAACCTAACCCTATCCCTAACCCTAACCCTGCCCCTAACCCTAACCCTAAACCTCACACTAGCCCTAGACTTCACCCTAAACCTCACCTTCACCGGAAACATCACCCTAACACTAACCCTCAACCTCACCCTAAACCTAACCCTCACCCTAACACTAAACCTCACACACAGCCTCAACCTAACATTAAACCTCACCCTAGCACTCACGCTAACTCTAAGCCAGCCCGCACCCTAACCCTAACCCTAACCCTAAACCTAAAAATACCCCTCAACCTAACCCTCACCCTAACCCTAACCCTCACAGTAACCCAAACCCTCACCCTAACCCTAAAAATACCCCTCACCCTAACCCTCACCCTAACCCTCACTCTAACCCTCACCCTAACCCTAATCCTCAATATAACCCTAACCATCACCCTAACCCTAACCCTACCGCTCACCCTAACCCTCAACCTAACCCTCACCTTTACCCAAACGTTAACACTAACCCTCACCCTAATCCTCAACTAACCCTACACCTCACCCTAAACCTAACCCTAACTGTAACCCTGACATTAACACTAACCCTAACACTACCCCTAAACGTAACTCTAATCATCCCCCTTACCCTAGCCCTAAACCTCACCCTCACCCTCACCTTAACCCTAAGCCTAAACATAACCCTCACCCTGAGCCTAACCCTAACCCTAAACCTAACCCTAACCCAACCCCTCACCCTCACCCAACCGCTAACCCTAAACCTAACCCTAACCCTCACAATAAACCTAACCCTAACCCTAACCCTAAAAATATTCCTCACCCTATCCCTCACGCTAACACTAAACCTAAACCTAACCCTCACAATACCCCTAATCCTCATCTTAACCCTCACCCTCAACCTCACCCTAAACCTACGCTAACCGTACCCTTCACCCTAACCCTAACCCTCAACCTAACCCTAACCCTAGGCCTCACCCTAAACCTAACCCTAACCCTAACCCTCACCTTAACCCTCACTCTCACCCTAAACATCACCGTAACCCTAATCCTTACCTTAACCTCACCCTCACCCTCACCCTCACCCTATCCCTAATACTAACCCTAACCCTAACCCTAAACCTAAACCTAACCCTCAACCTCACCCTCACACTAACCCTAACGCTAAACCTAACTCTCATACTCACACTCACCCTAACCCTAAACCTAAGCCTCACCCAAAACCTAACCCTCACCTGGAACCTAACCCTAACCCTTACACTCATTCTAACCCTATCCCTACCCCTCACCCTACCCCTCACTCTAACCCTAACACTAAACCTCACACTAAACCTAATCCTCACCCTAACCCTAACCCGAGCCCTCACCCTAACCCTCACCCTATCCCTCACCCACACCCTCAACCTCACCTAAACATAACCCTAACACTAATCCTAACCCTACCCCTCAACCTCACCCTACCCCTCACCCTCACCCTACCACTCACCCTAAGCCTCACCCTAAAACTAACCCTCACCCTCATCCTCACCCTCAGCCTAACCCTCACCCTAACCCTAGCCCTAACCCCAACCCTCAGCCTCGCCCTCACCCTCACCCTCACCCTAAACCTACCCCTCACCCTCGACAGAACCCTAACCCTCACTCTAAATATCACCCTAAACTTAACCCTATCCCTAACCCTAACCCTCCACCTAATCCTAACCCTTAACCTCACACTAACCCTAAACCTCACACTAACCCTAACCCTAGCCCTCACCCTACCCCTCACCCTAACCCTCACCCTCAGCTGAAACATCACCATGACACTAACCCTCAACCTAACCCTAAAACTAACCCTCACCTTAACACCCTCAAGCGCAAAGTAACCTAAAAGTAACCCTCACACTAGCACTCACCCTAACTCTAAGCCTAACCCTTACCCTAACCCTAACCCTCACCCTAACCCTAACCCTCATCTAACCATCACCCTAATCCTCAGCCTAACCCTAACACTAAACGTAAGCCTCACCCTAACCCTAACACAACCACTACACCTGTCCCTAACCCTCACCCTGACCCTAATCCTTAACCTCACCCTAACCTTACACCTAACCCTCAACCTCATCCAATCACTCACCTCACCCTAACACTCACCGTCACCCTAACCCTCACCCACACCCTAAACCTCTCCCTCACCCTCAACCTCACCCTCAGACTAACCCTAACCGTAACCCTAATCTTAACCCAACCCTCATCCCCACCCTCACCCTAACCCTTACCATTACCCTAACCCTAACCCTAACCCTCACACTAACCCTAACACTCACCCTAACCCTAACCCTAAACCTCACCCTAAACCTAACCCTAACCCTCACACTAATCCTAACACTCACCATAAACCTAACATTACTCCTCACCCACACCCACACCCACACCCTAACTCTCACCCTCACCATAAACATAACCCTCACCCTAATCCACACCCTCACCCTAATCCTCACCCACACCTTAACACTCACCCTCACCCGAACCCTCAACCTCACCCTAACCCTCACCCTACCTGACACCTCAACCTAACCCTAAATCAAACGCTAACCATAACCCTCACCCACACCCTAACCGTAACCCTTACCCAAACCCTCACACTAAAGCTCACACTCACCCTAGCTCTCAACCTCTCCCTAACCCACAGTCTAACCCTAACCCTAAACCTAACCATTACCCTAACCCTAAACCTAACCCTCACCCTCACCCTAACCCTAAGTGTCACCCTAACCCTAACAATGCCCCTCACTCTACACCTCACCCTCACCCTAACCTTAACCCTCACAATAACCCTAACCTTCACACTAACCCTAACCTTACCCATGACCCTAACATTCAAGCTAACCCTCACCCTAACCCTCACGCTCACACTCACCCTCAAGCTAATCCTTTACCTCACCCTAACCCTAACACTAACCCTAACCCTCACAGTAACCCTAACCCTACCCCTACCCCTAAACATAACTCTAACCCTTTCCCTCACCCTAGCTCTCACGCTAACACTAACCCTAACCATAACCCTCACCCTAACCCTCACTCTCACCCTAAACATCATTGTAACCATAATCCACAACCTAACCCTAACCCTCACCCTCAGCCTCACCCAAACCCTAAGCCTAACACTCACCATCACACTCAGCCTAACACTAAACTTAATCCTAATCCTAAACCTAACACTCAAACTCACACTCACACTAACTCTCACACTCACACTAGCTCTCACCCTAACCCTAAACATAACGCTCCCCTCTCCCCCTTAGCCTAACCCTAACCCTAACCCTAATCGTAATCCTAACCCTCACCCTCACACTAACTCTTACCCCCACCCTAGCCCTCACCCTAACCCTAAACCTAAGCCTAAACCTCTCCCTCACTCTCACCCTCACCCTCAGCCTAACCCTAACCCTAACATTGATCCTAAGCCTAACCCTCACCCTCACGCTAAACCTAACCTTATCCCTCACCCCAACCCTAATCCTCACCCTCACCATAACCGTAAACTTAACACTAACCCTAACCCTCACCCTAACCCTAATCCTAACACTAACCCTAAACCTCACCCTAACCCTCACCCTAACCCTTACAGACACCCTAAACGTCACACTCTCCCGAACCCTCACCCTCACCCTAACCCTCACCCTAATGTGAAACTTCACCCTAACCCTAACTCTCACCCTAAACGTTACCCTCAACCTAACCATAAAAATAACCCTAACCCTAAACCTCACACAATCCCCAAAACTCACACTAACCCTAACCCTAAACTTTACCCTCACCCTAACGCTAACCCTAACCCTAAACTTCACACCAACCCTAACCCTCACCCTAACCCTACCCTACCCCTCAACCTAACCCTCACCCTAACGCTAAACCTAACCCTAACGCTCACACTAACAATAACCCTCACCCTAACCCTAACCCTACCCCTCACACTCACCCTACCACTAGAATTAACCCTCACCCTAACCCTAACCCTAACCCTCACCCTAACCCTAAAAATACCCCTCACACTAACGCTCACTCTAACCCTAACCCTAACCCTAACCCTCACAATAACCCTAACCCTAACCCTAACCCACACCCTCACCCTCACCCTAACCCTCACTCTAACCCTAACACAAACCTAAACCTGACAGTAACAGTAACCCTAAACCTATCCCGAATCCTAACTCTCATCCTAACCCTAACCCTCACCCTCACCCTAACCCTAACCATAACCTAAAGCTCAACCTCACCCTAATCCTTACGCTTACCCTAACAATAAGTGTAACCCTAACCCTCACACCAACCCTAACCCTCACCCTAACCCTAACCCTACCCCTCACGCTAAACCTCACCCTTACCCTAACCCTAACACTAACCCTCACACTAACCCTAACATCACCCTAAACCTAACCTTACCCCTCACCCTCATCCTAAACCTAACCCTAACCCTAACCCTGACCCTAAACCTAACCCTCACCCTAATCCTCACCCTCACCCTAACCCTCACCCACACCTTAACACTCACGATCACCCGAACCCTCACCCTCACCCTAACCCTCACCCTACCCTAACCCTCAACCTAACCCTCACCCTAACGCTAACCATAACCCTCACTCACACCCTAACCCTAACCCTCACCCGAAACCTCACCCTCACCTTAAAGCTCACCCTCACCATAACTCTCAACCTCACCCTAGCCCTCAACTTAGCCCGAATGCTAAACCTAACCCTCATCCTCAACCTAACCCTAACCCTCACTCTACCCCTAACCCTAACCCTACCCTCTCCCTAACCCTCAGCCTAACCCTAACCATAACCATAAACATTGCCCTAACCCTAACCCTAACACTGACCCTCACCCTAACCTTAACCCTAACCCTCACCCTAACCCTAACAATACCCCTCACCCTACCCCTCACCCTAACGCTAACCCTAACGCTCACAATAACCTTAACCCTCAACCTTACCCTAACCCTACCCCTCACCCTAACCTTCAACCTAACCCTCACCCTAACTATAATGCTAACCCTAACCCTCACCCTCACCCTAAACCTCTATCTAAACCTTTACCTCACCCTAACCCTAAATAACCCTAACCCTCACAGTAACCCTTACCCTAACCCTACCCCTAAACCTAACTCTAACCCTTACCCTCACCCTAGCCCTCACCCTAACCCTAACCCTAAGCCTACCCCTCACCCTAACCCTCACCCTAACGCAAACACTAAACCGCACACTAAAATTAACCCTCAGCCTAACCCTAACCCGACTCGTTAGGGGGAGCCTAACCCTCACCCTAACCCTCAAACTCAGCATAAGCATAACCCTAACACTAATCCTAACCCTACCCCTCAACCTCACCCTACCCCTCACCCTCTCCCTAGCACTCACCCTAAGCCTCACCCTTAAACTAACCCTCACCCTCAGCCTAACCCTCAACCTATCCCTAATCCTAACCCTAAACCTCAACCACACCCTCATCCTAACCCTAACCTTAATCCCAACCCTCATCGTTGCCCTCAAGCTGACCCTCACCCTCACCCTAAACCTAACCCTAACCCTAAACCTAACCCTCACCCTCCGCCTAACCCTAACCCTAACCCTAAACCTAACCCTAACCCTACAGCTCACTCTCACTCTACTGCTAACCCTAAACCTAACCCTAACCCTCACAATAACCTTATCCCTCAGCCTAACCCTAAAAATATTTCTCACCCTAACCCTCACGCTAACACTAAACCTAACCTTAACCCTCACAATAACCGTAATCCTCACCTTAACCCGAAACCTAACCCTCACCCTAACCCTCAACCAAACCCTAACCCTAACCCTACCCTTCACCCTAACCCTAACCCTCAACCTAACCCTAGGCCTCACCCTAACCCTAACCCTAAACCTCACCTTAATCCTCACTCTCACCCTAAACATCACCGTAACCCTAATCCCAACCGTCATCCTCGCCCTCAAGCTGACCTTCACCCTCACCCTAACCCTAACCCTAACCCTAAACCTAACCCTCACCCTCAGCCTAACCCTAAAACTAAACCTAACCCTAAACCTCAACCTCACCCTCACACTAACCCTAACGCTAACCCTAACCCTCATACTCACACTCACCCCAACCCTAAACCTAACCCTCACCCAAGCTCTAACCCTCACCTGGAACCTAACCTTAACCCTCACCCTCATCCTAACCCTAACCCTACCCGTCACCCTAACCCTCACCCTAACCCAAACACTAAACCTCACACTAAACCTAACCCTCACCCTAACCATAACCTGAGCCCTCACCCTAACCCTCACCCTCACCCTCAACATCTCCTAAACATAACCCTAACCCTAACCCTAACCTTCACCCTCACCCTACACCTAACCCTAAACCTAACCCTAACCCTCACAGTAACCCTTACCCTCACCCTAACAATAAAAATACCCCTCACCCTAACCCTCACCCTAAGCCTAAACATAACCCTAACCCTCACAATAACCCTAACTGTCACCCTAACCCTAAACCTACACCTTACCCTAACCCTCAACCTAACCCTCACCCTTACCCAAACGTTAACGGTAACCCTCACCCTCACCGTAACCCTCAACCTAACCCTACACCTCACCCTAACCCTAACCATAACCGTAACCCTGACAGTAACATTAACCCTAACCCTACCCCTAAACGTAACTCTAATACTCCCCCTTACCCTAGCCCTAAACCTCACCCTCACCCTCACCCTAACCCTAAGCCTAAACATAACCCACACCCTAAGTCTAAGCCTAACCCTAAAACTAACTCTAACCCTACCACTCACCCTCACCCTAACGCTAACCCTAATCCTAACACTAACCCTCACAATAAACCTAACCCTCACTCTAACCCTAAAAATATTCCTCACCCTAACCCTCACGCTACCACTAAACCTAACCCTAACCCTCACAATAACCCTAATCCTCACCTTAACCCTAACCCTAACCCTCACCCTAACCCTCAACCTAACCCTAACGCTCACCCTACCCTTCACCCTAACCCTAACCATCAACCTAACCCTAGGCTTCAACCTAACCCTAACCCTAACCCTAACCCTCACCTTAACCCTCACTGTCACCCTAAACATCACTGTAACCCTAATCCTTACCCTAACCCTCACCCTCACCCTCACCCTAACCCTAACCCTAATCCTAACCCTAACCCTCACCTTCAGCCTAACCCTAAACCTAACCTTAACCCTAAACCTAACGCTAACCCTCAACCTCACCCTCACACTAACCCTAACACTAAACCTAACTCTCATACTCACACTCACCCTAACCCTAACGCTAACCCTCACCCAAGCCCTAAACCTCACCTGGAACCTAACCCTAACCCTTACCCTCATTCTAACCCTATCCCTACCCCTCACCCTAACCCTCACCCTAACCCTAACACTAAACCTCACACTAAACATAACCACCACCCTAACCCTAACCCGAGCCTTCACCCTAACCCTCACCCTATAACTCACACACACCCTCAACCTCACCTAACCATAACCCTAACACTAATCCTAACCCTATCCCTCACCCTCACCCTACACCTCACCCTCACCGTAGCACTCACCCTAAGCCTCACAATAAAACTAACCTTCACCCTCATCCTCACCCTCAGCCTAACTCTCACCCTAACCCTAATCCTAACCCTAAACCTCAACCTCACCCTCATCCTAACCCTTATCCTAACCCTAACCCTCACCCTCACACTCACCCTCACCCTCACCCTAACCCTAACTCTCACCCTCAACCTAACCCTAACCCTCACCCTAAACATTACCCTAAACCTAACCCTATCCCTAACCCTAACCCTACCCCTAACCCTAACCCTGAACCTCAAACTAGCCCTAGCCCTCACCCTAACCCTCACCCTCACCGGAAACATCACCCTAACACTAACCCTCAACCTAAACATAAACCTAACCCTCACCCTAACACTAACCCTCACACGCAGCCTTAACTTAACATTAAACCTCACCCTAGCACTCACCTTAACTCTAAGCCAGCCCTCACCCTAACCCTAACCCTAACCCTCACCCTAACCCTAAAAATACCCCTCACCCTAACCCTAATCCTCACAATAACCCTAACCGTCACCCTAACTCTAACCCTAGCCCTAACGCTAACCCTAACCCTCACCTAACCCTAAACCTAATGCTACGCCTCACCCTAACCCTCACCCTCACCCTGACCCTAACCCTCACCCTTACCCTAAACCTAACCCAAACACTCAACCTCACCTGAACCCTCACCCGAACCCTAACCCTCACACACACCCTAACGATCACCCTGACACTCATCCTCAATCTCAGCCTAACCCTAACCCTCAACCTAACCCTAAGCCTAATCCTCAACCTCACCCTCACCCTAAAATTATACCTAAACCTAACCCTAACCTTCAACCTCACCCTCACCCTAACCCTTACCCTCACCCTAAACCTAATCCGAACCCTAACCCTCACACTAACCTTAACTCTCACCTTAAACCTAACCCTCACCCTAACCCTAACACTAACCCTACCCATCTCCCTAACAGTCTGTGTAACTCTAAACCTAATCCTAATTTAAACTTACCCCTAACCCTCAACCTCACCCCTCCCCTAACCCTAATCCTAACTCTCACCCTAACCCTAACCCTTACCCTCACCCTAACCCTAACCATAACCTAAACCTCACCTTCACCCTAATCCTTACCCTTACCCTAACCCTAACTGTAACCCTAACCCTCACCCTAAACCTAACTCTCACCCTAATCCTCACCCTCACCCTCACCCTCACCCACACCTTAACACTCACGATCACCCTCACCCTCACCCTCACCCTAACCTTCACCCTACCCTAACCCTCACCCTAAACCTAACTCTCACCCTAATCCTCACCCTCACCCTCACCCTCACCCACACCTTAACACTCACGATCACCTTCACCCTCACCCTCACCCTAACCTTCACCCTACCCTACCCCTCAACCTAACCCTCACCCTAACGCTAACCATAACCCTCACCCAGACCCTAACCATAACCCTCACCCAAACCCTCACCCTCACCCTAAAGTTCACCCTCACTCTAACTCTCACCCTCTCCCTAGCCCTCAACCTAACCCTAATGCTAAACCTAACCCTCTCCCTCACCCTAACGCTAACCCTAACCCTCATTCTAACCCTAACCCTAACCCTATCCTCTCCCTAACCCTCAGCCTAACCCTAACCCTAACCATAACCATTGCCCTAACCCTAACCCTAACCCTCACCCATACCCTCACCTTAACCCTAAACCTCACCCTAAACCTAACAATACCCATAACTCTACCCCTCACCCTAACGCTAACCCTAACACTCACAATAACCCTATCCCTCACACTTACCCTAATCCTACCACTCACCCTAAACTTCAACCTAAACCTCACCCTAATTCTAACGCTAACCCTAAACCTCACCCTCACCCTAAACCTCTACCTAAATCTTTACCTCAACCTAACCCTAACCCTCACAGTAACCCTTACCCTAACCCTACCCCTAAACCTAACTCTAACCCTTACCCTCACCCTAGCCCTCACCCTAACCCTAACCCTAAGCCTACACCTGACCCTAACCCTAACCTTAACCCTAACACTAAACCTCACACTAAAATTAACCCTCAGCCTAACCCTAACCCGACTCGTTAGGGGGAGCCTAACCCTCACCCTAACCCTCAACCTAAGCCTAACCATAACCCTAACACTAATCCTAACCCTACCCATCACCCTCACCCTACACCTCACCCTCTCCCTAGCACTCACCCTAAGCCTCACCCTAAAACTAACCCTCACCATCAGCCTAACCCTCAACCTATCCCTAATCCTAACCCTAACCCTCAACCACACCCTCATCCTAACCCTAACCCTAACCCCAAACCTCATCCTCGCCCTCAACCTAACCCTCACTCTCACCCTAAACCTAACCCTAACCCTAAACCTAACCCTCACCCTCAGCATAACCCTCAGCCTAACCCTAAACCTAACCCTAACCCTACCCCTCAGCCTCGCCCTACTGCTAACCCTAAACCTAACCCTAACCCTCACAATAACCCTAACCCTCAGCCTAACCCTAAAAATATTTCTCAACCTAACCCTCACGCTAACACTAAACCTAACCATAACCCTCACAATAACCCTAATCCTCACCTTAACCCTAACCCTAACCCTCACCCTAACCCTCACCCTAACCTTAACCCTAACCCTACCCTATACCCTAACCCTAACCCTCAACCTAACCCTAGGCTTCACCCTAACCCTAATCCTAACACTAACCCTCACCTTAACCTTCACTCTCACCCTAAACATCACCCTAACCCTAATCCTAACCCTAACTCTAACACTCACCGTCAGCCTAACCCTAACCCTAACCCTAACCTTAAACCTAACCCTAACCCTCGAACTCACCCTCACACTAACCCTAAAACTAACCCTCACCCTCACCCTAACCCTCACCCTCGCCCTAGCACTCACCCTAAGCCTCACCGTAAAACTAACCCTCACCCTCATCCTCACCCTCAGCCTATCCCTCACCCTCACTCTAACCCTCACCCTCGACCTAACCCTAACCCTCACCCTAAACATCACCCTAACCTTAACCCTATCCCTAACACTAACCCTCCCCCTAACCCTAACCGTTAACCTCACACTAACCCTAACCCTCACCCTAAACCTAACAGTAGCCCTCACCCTAACCCTCACCCTAACCCACACCCTCAGACAAAATATCACCCTGACACTAACCCTCAACCTAACCCTAAACATAACCCTCACCCTAACACCCTGAAGCGCACCCTCAACCTAACACTAACGCTCACCCTAGCACTCAACCTAACTCTAAGCCTAACCCTTACCCTAACCCTAACCCTCACCCTAACCCTAACCCTCATCTAACCATCACCCTAATCCTCAGCCTAGCCCTAACCCTAACAAGAACCCTAACCCTCACTCTTACACAACCACTACTCCTGTCCTTACCTCTCACCCTAACCCTAACCGTTAACCTCACCCTAACCTTAAACCTAACCCTCAACCTCACCCTAACCCTCACCTCACCCTAACACTCACTGTCACCCTAACCCTCACCCAAACCCTAAACCTCTCCCTCACCCTCATCCTCACCCTCAGCCTAACCCTAACCCTCACCCTAACCCTCACCCTAACACTCACCCTCACCCTAACCCTAACTAACGCTCATCCTCACCCTAGCCCATACCCTAACCCTCACCCTCACCTCAACCTAACCCTAAACGTAACACTAACCCTAAATCTCACCCTCACCCTCACACTAACCCTCACCCTAACCCTTACCCTCACCCTAAACCTAATCCTAACCCTAACCCTCACACTAACGCTAACACTCACCCTAAACCTAACCCTCACCCTCACCCTAACCCTAACCCTAACAATAACCCTACCCCTCTCCCTAACTGTCTCCGTAACCCTAACCCTAACACTAACCCTCACCCTAACCTTACCCCTAATCCTCACCCTCACCCCTACCCTCACCCTCACACTAACCCTTACCGTCACACTAACCCTCACCTACACCCTAAATCTCACCCTCGCCTGAACCCTCACCCTCAACCTAACACTCACCCTCACGGGAAACATCACCCTATACCTAACTCTCACCCTAACCCTAACCCTAAACCTAACCCTCACCCTAACCCTCACTCTAACCCTATGCCTAACCCAAAACCTCACCCTCACCCTAACCCTTACCCTTACCCTAACCCTAACCCTAACCCTAACCCTAACCCTCACACCAACCCTAACACTCACCCTAACCCTAAACCTACCCCTCAACCTAAAACTCACCCTAACCCTAACCATAACCCTTGAACTAAACCTAACACTCACCTTAAACCTAACCTTACCCCTCACCCTCACACTAACCCTAACCCAAACCCTAACACTCACACTAAACCTAACCCTCAGCCTAATCCTCACCCTCACCCTAACCCTAACCCACACCTTAACATACACCCTCACCCGAACCCGAACCCTCACCCTAACCCTCACCCTACCCTAGCCCTCAATCTAACCCTCACCCTAACCCTAACAGTAATCCTCACTCACACCCTAACCCTAAACCTCACCCTCACCCTCACCCTAAAGCTTACCCTCACCCTAACCCTAACCCTCACCCTATCGCTAACCCTAACCTTCACACTAAACCTAACCCTAACCCTACCCTCTCCCTAACCCTCAGCCTAACCCTAACCCTAACCCTAACCATTGCCCTAACCATAACCCTAAACCTACCAATACACCTCACCCTACCCTTCACCGTCACCCTAACCCTAAACCTCACAATAATCCTAACCCTCACTCTAACCCTATCCCTACCCCTAACCCTAACCTTCAACTTAACACTCACCCTAACCCTAACCCTGCCCGTAAACCTAACTCTAACCCTTACACTCAACCTAGCCCTCACCCAAACCCTAACCCTAACCCTAACCGTCACCCTAACCCTCACTCTCAGCCTAAATATCACTGTAACCCTAATCCTCACCCTAACCCTAACCCTAACCCTCACCCTAACCCTCACCCTCACGTGAAACATCACCCTAACCCTACCCCTCACCCTAACCCTCACTCTAACCCTAACACTAAACCTCACACTAAACCTAACCCTCACCTAAACCCTAATCAGAGAGCTCACCCTAACCCTCACCCTAACCCTCACCCTCACCCTCAACCTCAGCCTAACCATAACCCTAACACTAACCCTAATCCTACCCCTCACCATCATCCTACCCCTCACACTCACCCTACCCCTCACCCTCACCCTAGCACTCACCATAAGCCTCACCCTAAAACTAACCCTCACCCTCATCCTCACCCTCAGCTTATCTCTCACCCTAACACTAACCCTAACCCCAACTCTCAGGCTCGCCCTCACATTCACCCTCACCCTCACCCTAACCCTCACCTTCGACCTAACCCTAACCCTCACCCTAAACATCACCCTAACCTTAACCCTATCCCTAACCCTAACCCTCCCCCTAAACCTAACCCTTAACCTCACACTAACCCTAACACTCACCCTAACCCTAACCCTAGCCCTCATCCTAACCCTCACCCTAACCCTCACCCTCAGCCGAAACATCAACCTGACACTAACTCTCAACCTAACCCTAAACCTAACCCTCACCCTAACATCCTCAAGCGCACCCTCAACCTCACACTAACCCTCACCCTAGCACTCGCCCTAACTCTAAACCTAACCTTTACCCTAACCCTAACCCTCATCAAACCATCACCCTAATCCTCAGCCTAACCCTAAGCCTAACACTAACCCTAACCCTCACCATAACCCTAACACAACCACTCCCCCTGTCCCTAACCCTCACCCTAACACTAACCCTTAACCTCACCCTAAACTTAAACCCAACCCTCAACCTAATTCTAACCCTCACCTCACCCTAACACTCATCGTCACCCTAACCCTCACCCACACCTTAAAACTCTACCTCACCCTCAGCCTCACCCTCAGCCTAATACTAACCGTAACCCTAATCCTAACTCTAACCCTCATCCCCACCCTCACCCTAAACTTAACCCTCACCCTAACCCTAACCCTAAACCTCACTGTAATCTAAACCTAAGCCTAACACTCAACCTCAACCTAACCCTCACCCGAACACTAACCCTCACCCACACCCTAACCATCACACTCACCGAAACCTCAACCTCACCCTAAACCTCACACAAACACTAACCCTCACCCTAACCCTCACCCTAACACTAACCTTCACACTCACCCTCACCCTCAGCCAAACCGTAACCCTCACCCTAACCCTAACACTAAACCTCACCCTCACCTAACCCTAACCCTAAACCTAACTCTAACCCTAAACCTCACCCTAACCCTCACCTTAACCCAAACCCTAAATCTCACTCTCACCCTCACCCTCACCCTCACCTTAACCCATACCCTCACCCTAACCCTAACCTTAACCGTAACACTCACCCTAAACTTAACCCTCACACTCACCCTAAACCTAACATTAACCCTACCCCTCTCCCTAACCGTCTCTGTAACCCTAAACTTCACCCTAACCCTCACTCTCACCCTGAACATGACAGTAACCCTAATGCTCACCCTAACCCTAACCCTCACCCTCACCCTAACCCTAACCTTAACCGTAACCCTCACCCTCAGCCTAAGCCTAACCCTAACCCTAACCCTAAACTTAACCCTAAACCTCAACCTCACCCTCACACTAAACCTAATGCAAAACCTAAACCTCACACTCACACTCACCCTAACCATAAACCTAAACTTCACCCAAGCCCTAAACCTCACCTGGAACCTAACCCTGACCCTCACCCTCATCCTAACTCTAACCCTCATCCTAACCCTAACGCTACCCCTCACCCTACCCTTCACCCTAACCCTAACACTAAACCTCACACTAAACCTAACCCTCACCCTAACCCTAACCCTAGCACTCACCCTAACACTCACCCTCACCCTCAAACTCAGCCTAACCATAACCCTAACACTAATCCTAACCCTACCCCTCACCCTCACCCTACCCCTCACCCTCACCCTAGCACTCACCCTAAGGCTCCCGGTAAAACTAACCCTCACCCTCAACCTCACCCTCAGCCTAACCCTCACCCTAACCCTAATCCTAAACCTAACCCTCAACCTCAACCTCATCCTAATCCAAACCCTAACCCCAACCCTCACCTTCTTCCTCACACTCACCCTCACTCTAACCCTAATCCTCACCCTGAACCTAACCCTAACCCTCACCATAAACATCACCCTAACCCTAACCCTAACCCTAACCCTCACCCTAAGCCTAACACTAAACCTCACACTAAGCCTAAACCTCACCCTAACCCTAACCCTAGCCCTCACACTAACCCTCACCCTAACATTCACCCTCACCCGAAACACCACCCTAACACTAACCCTCACCCTAACCCTAAACCTAACCCTAACCCTAACACTAACCCTCAAGTGCACCCTCAACAAAACACTCACCCTCACCATAGCACTCACCCTAACTCTAAGCCTAACCCTCACCCTAACCCTAACTCTCATCTCACCATCACCCTAATCCTCAGCCTAAGCCTAACCCTAACCCTAACCCTAACCTAACACAAGCCCTAGCCTTGTCCCTAACCCTCACCCTCACCCTAAACCTAACCGTTAACCTCATCCTAAACTTAACCCTAACCCTCATCCTTACCCTAACCCTCACCTGACCCTAACCCTCACCCTCACCCTAACCCTCACTCACACCATAAACCTCTCCCTCACCCTCATCCTCACCCTCAACCTAACCCTAACCCTAACCCTAATCCTAACCCTAACCCTCATCCCCACCCTCACCCTTACCCTAAACCTAACGCTACACCTCACCCTAACCCTAACCCTAACTCTCACCCTTACCCTATACCTAACCCTATCACTCACCCTCACCCTAACCCTCACCCTCACCCACACCCTACCCCTCACACGAACCTGAACCCTCAACCTCACCCTGAACTTCACCCTCACCCTAAACATCACCCAAACACTAACCCTCACCTTAACCCTCACCCTAACACTAACCCTCACCCTTACCCTCAACATCAGCCTAACCCGAACCCTATCCCTAATCCTAACCCTAACCCTCAACCTCACACTCACCCTAAAATTAAACCTAACTCTAACCCTAAGCCTAATCTTCAACCTTACCCTCATCCTCACTTTAACCCTAATCCTAACCTAAACAGTAACCCTAACCCTCACCCTAAACCTAACCCTGACCCTAACGCTAACCCTCACCCTCACAATAACCCTAACCCTAACCCTAACCCTCAACCTTACCCTAAACGTTACCCTAACACTTACTCTCACCCTAACCCTCAAGCTAACCCTAACCCTCACCCACAACCTACCCCTCACATGAACCAGAACCCTCAACCTCAGCCTAACCTTCACCCTCACCCTAAACATCACCCAAACACTAAACCTCACCCTAACACTAACCCTCACCATTACCCTCACCCTCAGCCTAACCCTAACCCTAACCCTAATCCTAACCCTAACCCTCAACCTCACCCTCACCTTAAACTTAAACCTAACTCTAACCCTAACCCTAATCTTCAACCTCACCCTCATCCTCACCCTAACCCTAATCCTAACCCAAATTCTAGCCCTAAACCTCACCCTAACGTTAACCCTCACCCTCACCCTAACCATAAAACTAACCTTAACCCTCACCTCACCCTAACCCTAAACCTAACACTAACCCTAAATCTCACCCTAAACTTCACCCTAAATGAAATCCTAAATCTCACCCTCACCCTCAGCCTAACCCTCACCCTAACCCTTACCCTCACCCTAAACCTAAACCTAACCCTAACCCTCACACTCACCCTAACCCTCACCCTAAATCTAACCCTCACCCTCACCCTAACCCTAACACTAACCTACCCTCTCCCTAACCGTCTCTGTAACCGTAACCCTAACACTAACCCTCACCCTAACCTTACCCCTAACACTCACCCACACCCCTACCCTCACCCTCACCCTAACACTTACCGTCACACTAACCCTCACCCACAACCTATCCCTCACCGTCTCCTGAACCCTCACCCTCACCCTAACACTCATCCTCACGCTAAACATCACACTGGCCCTAATTCTCACCCTAACCCTAACCCTAACACTCACCCTGACCCTAACACTCATCCTAACCTTAACCCTAACACTCACACTAACCCTAACCCTAAACCTCACCCTCACCCTAACCCTTACCCTTACCCTAACCCTAACCCTCACACAAACCCTAACCCTCACCCTAACCCTAACCCTAACCCTCTCCCTAAACCTCACCCTAACCCTAACCCTAACCCTCACACTAACTTAACCCTCACCCTAAACCTAACCTTACACCTCACCCTCACCCTAACCCTAACCCTAACCCTCACCCTAAACCTAATCCTCACCCTAATCCTCACCCTCACCCTAACCCTCACCCACACTTTAATACTCACCCTCAACCTCACCCTCAACCAAACGCTAACCCTCACCCTACACTAACCCTCAACCTAACCCTCACCCTAATGCTAACCGTAACCCTCACCTGCACCCTAACCTTAACCCTCACCTGAACCCTCACCCTCATCCTAAAGCTCACCCTCACCGTAACTCTCACCCTCACCCTAGCCCTAAACCTTACCCTAACTCTAACATTAACAGTCACGCTAACCCTCACTCTCACCCTAAACATCACTGTAACCCTAATCCTCACCCTCACCCTCACCCTCACCCTATCCCTAACTGTAACACTCAACCTCAACCTCAGCCTAACACTAAACCTAACCCTAAACCTAAATCTAACCCTCACCCTCACCCTAACTCTCACCCTCAACCTAGCCCTCAACATAACCCTAAACATAACCCTCCCTTCCTCCCCCTCAGCCTAACCCTAAGCCTAACCCTAATCCTAACCCTAAACCTAACCCTCACACTCTTACCCTAACCCTAGCCCTCACCCTAACCCTAATCCTCACCCTCACCCTAACCCTCACCCACACTTTAATACTCACCCTCAACCTCACCCTCAACCTAATGCTAACCCTTACCCTACACTACCCCTCAACCTAACCCTCACCCTAATGCTAACCGTAACCCTCACTTGCACCCTAACCTTAACCCTCACCTGAACCCTCACCCTCATCCTAAAGCTCACCCTCACCGTAACTCTCACCCTCACCCTAGCCCTAAACCTTACCCTAACTCTAACATTAACAGTCACGCTAACCCTCACTCTCACCCTGAACATCACTGTAACCCTAATCCTCACCCTAACCCTCACCCTCACCCTACCCCTAACTGTAACACTCAACCTCAATCTCAGCCTAACACTAAACCTAACCCTAAACCTAAATCTAACCCTCACCCTCACACTAACTCTCACCCTCAACCTAGCCCTCACCATAACCCTAAACATAACCCTCCCTTCCTCCCCCTCAGCCTAACCCTAAGCCTAAGCCTAATCCTAACCCTAAACCTAACCCTCACACTCTTACCCTAACCCTAGCCCTCACCCTAACCCTAATCCTCACCCTCATCCTAAACCTAAACTTAACCCTAACCCTAACCCTCACCCTAATCCTAACCCTAACACTAACCCTAACCTTCACCCTAATACTTACCCACACCCTAACCTTCACCCTCTCCTGAACCCTCAACCTCACCCTAACCCTCACCCTCACGCGAAACATCACCCTAACCCTAACCCTCATTCAAACCATTACCCTCACCCTATCCCTAACAATAACCCTAACCCTAACACTCACACAAATCCCAAACCTCACACTAAACATAACCATAAACCTTACCCTCACCCTAAACCTAACCCTAACCCTAACTTTCACACCAACCCTAACCATCACCCTAACCCTAAACATAACCCTCCCCTCCTCCCCCTCAGCCTAACCCTAATCCTCACCCTAACCCTCACCCTCACACTATTACCATAACCCTAGCCCTCACTCTAACCCTAACCCTCACCCTCATCCTAAACCTAAACTTTACCCTAACCCTAACCCTCACCCTAAACCTAACCTAACTCACCCTCACGCTATCCCTAACCCTAAACCTAAACCTAACCCTCACCCTAATTATCACCTTCACCCTAACCCTCACCGAAAACTTAACACTCACCCTCACCCTCACCCTCACCCTACCATACACCTCAACCTAATCCTCACCCTAACGATAACTGTAACCCTCACCCAAATCCTCACCCTCACCCTAAAACTCACCCTCACCCTAACTCACCCTAGGCCTCAAAATAACCCTAACGCTAACCCTAACCCTAACCGTCACACTAACCCTAACCCTAACCTCTCCCTAACCCTCAGCCTAACCCTAACCCTAATCTTTGCCCTAACCCTAACCCTAATCCTCAACCTCTTCTAACCCTTACCCTCACCCTAACCCTAACAATAGGCCTCACCCTACCCCTCACCCTCACTCTAACCCTAACCCTCACAATAACCCTAAACCTCACCCTAACCCTAACCCTACCCCTCACCCTAACCTTCAACCTAACCCTCACCCTAACCCTAACGCTAACCCTAACCTTTACCCTCACCCTAACCCTCAACCTAACCTTCATAGTATCCCTAACCTCACTCTAAATCTATCCCTACCCCTCACCCTAACCTTCAACCTAACCCTCACCCTAACCTAACAGAAACCCTAAATCTCACCCTCAGCCTAACCCTCAACCTAACCCTTCACCTCACCCTAACCCTAAACCTAACCCTAACCCTCAGAGTAACCCTAACCCTACCCCTACCCCTAAACCTAACTCTAACCGTTACCGTCACCCTAGCCCTCACCCTAACCCTAACCCTAACCCTAACCATCACCCTAATCCTCACTCTCAGCCTAAACCTCACTGTAACCCTAATCCTCACCCTAACCCTAACCCTTACCTTCACCCTCACCCTACCCCTAACCCTAACCCTCACCCTCACGCTCAGCCTAACCCTAAATCTAACCCTAATCCTAAACCTAAACCTCATCCTCACCCTCACACTAACTCTCACCCACACCCTAGCCCTCACACTAACCCTAAACATAAACCTCCCCCTTTCACCCTAAGCCTAACCTTAACTTTAACCCTAATCCTAACCCTAACCCTCACCCTCAAATTAACTCTTACCCTCTCCCTAGCCCTCCCCTAAACCTAAACCTATCCCTAACGCTCACCCTCACCCTCACCATCAGCCTAAACCTAACCCTAACATTGGTCCTAAGCCTAACCCTCACCCTCATGCTAACCCAAACCCTCATCCTCACCCTAACCCTAAACTTAACCCTAAGCCTAACCCTCACCCTAACCCTAACCCTAACATTAACCCTAACCCTCACGCTAAACCTCACCCTAACCCTTTCCCAAAACCTAACCTTCACCCTCTCCCGAACCTGAACCCTCACCCTAACCCTCACCCTCACGCAAAACATCACCCTAAACCTAACCCTCACCCTAACCCTTACCCTCACCCTAACCCTAACAATAACCCTAACCCTAATCCTCACACAAACCCCAAAACTCACACTAACCTTAACCCTAAACCTTACATTAACCCTAAACCTAACCCTAACCCTAACCTTCACACCAACCCTAATCCTCAGACTACCCCTACTCTACCCCTCATACTACCCTCATCCTAATGATAAACCTAACCCTCATCCTCACACTAACCCTAACCCTCACCCTAACCATAACCCTAAAACTCACCCTAAACCTAAAAATATCCCTCACCCTAACCCTCACCCTAACCCTAACCCTCACAATAACCCTAACCCTCACCCTAACCCTAACCCTACCCCTCATCCTAACCCTGACCCTAACCCTGACTCTAACCCTAACGCTAACCCTAACCCTCACCCTCACCCGAACCCTCAAACTCACTCTAACTCTCACATTCACCCTAAACATCACCCAAACACTAACCCTCACCCTAACCCTCACGTAACACTAACCCTCACTCTCAGCCTAACCCTAACCCGATTCCGAACCCTAACCCTCAAATTCACCCTCACACTAAACTTTAACCTAACCCTAAACCTAACCCTAAACTTCAACCTCACCATCACCTTCACCCTAACCCGAACCCTAACCCAAACTCTAACACTAACCCTCACCCTAACCCTAAACCTCACCATCACACTAACCCTCACCCTAACCCTAACCCTCACACTAACCCTAACCCTCTCCCTCACCCTAACCCTAACCCTAACACTCAACCTCACCTCACCCTAAACCTAAATCTTACACTGACCCTAAAACTCACCCTAACCCTGACCTATCCCAAACACTAAATCTCACCCTCAACCTCACCCTAACCCTCACCCTAAGCCTTACCCTCACCCTAAACCTAATCCTAAACCTAACTCTCACACTAACCCTAAACCTCACCCTAAGCCTAATCCTCACCCTCACATTAACACTAACACTAACCCTACCCCTCTCCCTAACCGTCTCCGTAACCCTAACCCTAACACTAACCCTCACCCTAAGCGTACCTCTAACCCGCACCCTAACCATTACCGTCACACTAACCCTCACCCACACCCTAACCCGTACCCTCTCCTGAAACCTCACCATCACCCTAACACTCACCCTCACGCTAAACATCACCCTAAACCTAACTCTCACCCTAACCCTAACTCTAACACTCACCCTTACCCTAACCCTCATCCTAACCTTAACCCTAACCCTAAACCTAACCCTCACCCTAACCCTCACCCTAACCCTAACCCTAACCCTAAAACTCCCCCTCACCCTAACCCTTACCCTTACCCTAACCCTAACCATAACCCTCACACCAACCCTAACCCTCACCCTAACCGTAACTCTACCCCTCACCCTAAACCTCACCCTAAACCTAACCCCAACCCTCACACTAAACCTAACACTCACCCTAAACCTAACCTTACCCCTCACCCAAACCCATATCCAAACCCTAAACCTAACCCTCACCCTAACCCTCACTCTAACCCTAACCCTAACCCTAAACCTCACCATCACCCTAACCCTGACTCTTACCCTAACCCTAACCTTAACAGTAACCCTCACACCAACCCTAATCCTCACCCTAACCCTGACCCTACCCCTCACCCTAAACCTCAACCTAACCCTAACAGTCACACTAACCCTAACACTCACCCTAAATCTAACATTACCCTCACCCTCACCCTCATCGAAACCCTAACGCTAACCCTCACCCTAAACCTAACCCTCACCATAATCCTCACCCTCATCTTAACCCTCACCCACACCTTAACACTCACTCTCACCCTCACCCTCACCCTCACCCTAACCCTCACACTACCCTACCTCTCAACCTAACCTTCACCCTAATGCTAACCATAACCCTCACACACACCCTAAACCTAGTCCTAACCCTAACATTGATCCTAAGCCTAACCCTCACCCTAACCCTAAACTTAACCCTAAACCTATCCCTCACCCTAACCCTAACCCTAAAACTAACCCTAACCCTCCCCCTAACCCTCACCCTAAACCTTAACCTCACCCTAACCTTCACCCTCTCCCGAACCCGAACCCTCACGCTAACACTCACCCTCACGTGAAATATCACCCTAAACCTAACCCTCATCCTAACTCTTACACTCACCATAATCCTAACAATAACCCTAACCCTAACCATCACACAAACCCCAAAACTCACACTAAACCTAACTCTAAACCTTACCCTCACCCTATACCTAACCCTAACCCTAAACTTCACAGCAACCCTAACACTCACCCGAACCCTACCCTACCCCTTAACATAACCCCCACCCTAACGCTAAACCTAACCCTAACCCTCACAGTAACCCTACCCTTCACCCTAACCCGAACCCTACCCCTCACCCTCAGCCTACCACTAGACCTAACCCTCACCCTAACCCTACCTTACCCTCACCCTAACCCGAAAAATACCCCTCACCCTAATCCTCACCCTAACCCTAAACCCAACCCTAACCCTCACAATAACCCTAATGCTCACCCTAACACTAACCCTACCCGTCACCCTAACCCTTACCCTAACCCTCACAATAACCCTAACCCTCACAATATCCCTCACCCTATCCCTCACCTTACCCCTCACCCTAACCCTCACCCTAACCATGACGCTAACCCTAACCCTCACCCTCGCCCTTACCCTCAACCTAACCCTAACCCTAACCCTAACCCGGACAGTTACCCTAACCATAACCCTAACCCTGACAGTAACCCTAACCCTAAGCTACACCTAAACCTAACTCTAACCCTCACCGTTACCCTAGCCCTAACACTCACCCTCAACCTCACCCTAACCCTAACCCTAACCCTAACCCTCACCCTCAGCCTAACCCTAACCCTAAACAGAACCCTAACCCTACCCCTCACCCTCACCCTACCCCTACCCCTAATCCTAACCCTTACCCTCACAATAACCCTAACCCTCACCCTAACCCTAAAAATACCCCTTACCCTAACCCTCACCCTAACCCTAAACCTAACCCTAACCCTCACAATAACCCTAATCCTCACCCTAACCCTAACCTACCTCTCACCCTACCCTCACCCAAACCCTAACACTAACCCTAACCCTCACCGTAACCCTAACCCTCAAACTAACCATAGCCCTCACCCTTACCCTAACCCTAACACTAACCCTCACCCTAACCCTCACTTTCACCCGAAACATCACCATAACCCTAATCCTCACCCTAACCCTAACCCTAACCCTCACCCTCAGCCTCAGCTTAACCCTAACCCTAACCCTGACCCTAAACCTAACCCTAACCCTCAACCTCACCCTCACACTAACTCTAACTCTAACCCTAACCCTCACACTCACACTCACCGTAACCCTAAACCTAACCCTCACCCAAGCCCTAAACCTCACCTGGAACCTAACCCTAACCCTCACCCTCATCCTAACCCTAACCCTCACCTAACCCTAACCCTAACCCTCACCCTAAGCCTCACACTAACCCTAACACTAAACCTCACACTAAACCTAACCCTCACCCTAACCCAACCCTAGCCCACACCCTAACCCTCACCCTCACCCTCAACCTCAGCCTAACCATAACCCTAACACTAATCCTAACCCTACCCCTCACCCTCACCCTACCACTCATCCTCAACCTAGCACTCACCCTAATCCTCACTGTAAAACTAACCCTCACCCTCATCCTCACTCTCAGCCTAACCCTCACCTTAACCCTAATCCTAACATTAACCCTCAACCTCAATCTCATCCTAACCCTAACCCTAACCCCAACCCTCACACTCTCCCTCACCCTCACCCTCACCCTAACTCTAATCCTCACCCTCAACCTAACCCTAACACTCACCCTAAACATCACCCTAACCCTAAACCTAACCCTAACCCTCACCGTAACCCTAACCCTAAACCTCACACTAACCCTAACCCTCACCCTAACCCTAACCCTAGCCCTCACACTAACCCTCACCCTAACACTCACCCTCACCCGAAACATCACACTAACAATAACCCTATCCCTAACCCTAAACCTAATACTGACCCTAACTCTAACCCTCACGTGCACCCTCAACCTAACACTCACCCTCATTCTAGCGCTCACCCTAACTCCAAGCGTAAACCTCACCCTAAACCTAACCCTCATCTCAACATCACCCTAATCCTCATCCTAACCCTAACATTAACCCTAAGTCTATCCCTAACACAAGCCCTACCCCTGACCCTAACCCTCACCCTTACCCTAACCCTAACCGATATCCTCACCATAAACTAACCCTAACCCTCACCCTCACCCTAACCCTCACCTCAACCTAAACCTCACGCTCACCCTAACCCTTACTCACACCCTAAAACTCTCCCTCACCCTCATGCTCACCCTCAGCCTAACCCTCACTCTAACCCTAATCCTAAACCTAAGCCTCAACCTCACCCTCATCCTAACCCTAACTCTAACCCCAACCCTCACCCTCGACCTCACCCTTACCCTCACCCTAACCCTAACCCTCAACCTCTACCTAACCCTAACCTTCAGCCTAACCCTAACCCTAACCCTTATCCTAACTCTAACCCTCATCCCCACCCTCACCCTAACCCTAAACCTAATGATACGCCTCACACTAACCCTCACCATAACCCTGCCCTAAACCTCACACTTACCCTAAACCTAACCCTAACACTCAACATCACCCTAACCCTAACCCTAACCCTAACCGTCACCCACACCCTACCCCTCACCCTCACCCGAACCCTCAACCTCAACCTAACATTCAGCCTCACCGTACACATCACCCAAACACTAACCCTCACCCTAACCCTCGACCTAACACTAAACTTCACCCTCAGCCTCAGCCTAACCCTAACCCTAACCCTAATCCTAACCCTAACCATCAACCTCACCTTCACCCTAAACTTAAACCTAATTCTAACCCTAACCCTAATATTCAACCTGAAACTCATCCTCACCCTAACCCTAACCCTAACCCAAACTCTAACCCTAACCCTCACCCTAACACTAATCCTCACCGTAACCGTAACCCTCACCGTCACACTAACCCTAACCCTACCCCTCACCCTAAACCTCACCCTCACCCTAACCCTAACCCTAACCCTCACACTAACACTAACACTCACCCTAAACCTAACCTTAACCCTCACCCTCACCGTAACCCTAACCCTAACCCTAACCCTCAACCTAAACCTAACCCTCACCCTAATCCTCACCCTCAACCTAACCCTCACCCACACCTTAACACTCACCCGAACCCGAACCCGAACTGGAACCCGAACCCTCACCCTACAATACCCCTCAACCTAACCCTCACCCTAATGCTAACCGTAACCCTCACCCGCACCCTAACCATAACCCGAACCTGAACCCGGTCCCTCATCCTAAAGCTCACCCTCACCCTAACTCTCACCCTCACCCTAGCCCTCAACCTAACCCTAACCTTAACCCTGACCGTTACTCTAACCCTCACTCTCACCCTCACCCTACCCCTAACCTTAACCCTCACTGTCACCCTCAGCCTATCCCTAAACATAACCCTAAACTTAAATCTAACACTCACCCTCACACTAACTCTCACCTTCACCCTAGCCCTCATCCTAAACCTAAACATAACCCTCCCCTCCTCCCGCTCATCCTAACCCTAATCCTAACACTAACCCTCAGCCTTACACTATCTCTTATCCTAACCCTAGCCCTCACCCTAACCCTAACCCTCACCCTCATCCTAAACCTAAACTTAACCCTATCCCTAACCCTCACCCTAACCCTAACTCTAACACTAACCCTAACCTTCACCCTAACTATCACCCTAATTTTTACCCATAACCTAACCTTCACCCACTCCGGAAACCTCAACCTCACCCTAACCCTCACCCTCACGCGAATCATCACCCTACCCCTAACCCTGATTCTAACCCTTACCCTCACCGTAACCCTAACAATAACCCTAACCCTAACCCTCACACAAACCCCAAACCTCACACTAAACATAACGCTAAACCTTACCCTCACCCTAACACTAACCGTAACCCTAACTTTCACACCAACCCTAACCCTCACCCTAATCCTGCCCTACCCCTCATCCTAACCCCCACCTTAACACTTAACCTAACCCTAAACCTCACACTAAATTTAACCCTCAACCTAACCCTAACCCTACCCCTCACCCTCAGCCTACCACTAGCCCTAACCCTCACCCTAAGCCTAACCCTAAACCTCACTGTAACACTAAAATTACCCCTCACCCTAACCCTCACCCAAACCCTAAACATAAACCTAACCCTCACAACAACCCTAACCCTCACAATATCCCTAAACGTACCCCTCACCCTAACCCTCACCCTAACCATAATGCTAACCCTAACCCTCACCCTCACCCTAACCCACAACCTAACCCTATACCTCACCCTAACCCTAATCCTAACCCTAACCCTGAGAGTTACCCTAACCCTAACCCTAATCCTGACAGTAACCGTAACCCTAAGCTACCCCCAAAGCTAACTAACCCTCACCCTTACCCTAGCCCTAACTCTCACCCTCACCCACACCCTAACCCTAACCCTAACCCTAACCCTCACCCTCAGCCTAAACCTAACCCTAACCCTAACCCTAACCCTCACCCTCACCCTTCCCCTAACCCTAAACCTAACTCTAACCCTCACAATAACCCTAACCCTCACCCTAACCCTAAAAATACCCCTCACCCTAAACCTCACCCTAACCCTAAAACTAACCCTAACCCTCACAATAACCCTAATCCTCACCCTAAACCTAACCCTACCCCTCACCCTAATCCTCACCCTAACCCTAACACTAACCCTAACCCTCACCCTAACCCTAACCCTCGACTTAAGCCTAGCCCTCACTCTCACCCTAACCCTAACCCTAACCCTCATCCTAACCCTCACTCTCACCCTAAACATCACCGTTACCCTCACCTGAAACCAAACCCTAACCCTCACCCGAACCCTCTCCCTCATCCTATATATCACTCTCACCGTAACTCTCACCCTCACCCTAGCCCTCATCCTAAAACTAAACCTAACCCTAACTGTCACTCTAACACTCACTCTCACCCAAACATCACTGTAACCCTAATCCTCACCCTAACCCTAACCCTCACCCTCACCCTCACGCTAGCCCTAACCCTAACCCTCACCCTCAACCTCAGCCTAACCCTAAACCTAACCCTAAACCTAAATCTAACCCTCACCCTCACACTAACACTCACCCTCACACTGGCCCTCACCCTCACCCTAAACATAACCCTCCCCTCCTCCCCCTCAGCCTAACCCTAATCCTAACCCTAACCCTCACGCTCACACTAACTCTTACCCTATCCCTTGCCCTCACCATAACCCTAACCCTCACCCTCATCCTAAACCTAAACTTAACACTAACCCTAACCTTCACCCTAACCCTAACCTTAAGAGTAACCCTAACCTTCACCCTAACCCTCACCCTAACTCTTACCCACACCCTAACCTTTACCTTCTCCCGAACCCTCAACCTCACCCTAACCCTTACCCTCACGCAAAACATCCCCCTAACCCTAAACCTCACCCTAACCCTTACCTTCACCCTAACCCTAAAAATAACCCTAACCCTAAACCTCACACAAACCCCAAAGCTCACACTAAACATAACCCTAAACCTTACTCTCAACCTAACCCTAACCCTAACTCTCACACCAACCCTAACCCTCAACCTAACCCTAAACCTACCCCTCACCCTAAACCTAACCCTAACCCTAACCCTAACCCTCACACTAACCCTAACCCTCACCTTAAACATAACCTTACCCCTCACCCTCACCCTAACCCTAACCCTAACCCTAACCTTCACCCTAAACCTAACCCTCACCCTAATCCTCAACCTCACCCTAACCCTCACCCTCATCTTAACACTCACCCGAACCCGAACCCTCACCCTCACCCTAACCCTCACCCTACAATACCCCTCAACCTAACCCTCACCCTATTGCTAACCGTAACCCTCACCCGCACCCTAACCCTAAACCTCACCCGAACCCGAACCCTCTCCTAAAGCTCACCATCACCTAACTCTCACCCTCACCTTAGCCCTCAATCTTACCCTAACCCTAATCCTATCAATCACTCTAACACTCACTCTCACCCTAAACATCACTGTAACCCTAATCCTCACCCTAACCCTAACCCTCACCCTTACCCTCGCCCTATCCCTAACCCTAACCCTGAACCTCACCCTCAGCCTAACCCTGAACTTAACCCTAAACCTAAATCTAACCCTCACCCTCACACTAACTCTCACCCTCACGCTAGCCCTCACCCTAACACTAAACATAACCCTCCTCTCCTCCCCCTCAGCCTAACCCTAAGCCTAACCCTAATCCTAACCCTAACACTCACCCTCACACTAACTCTTACCCTAAACCTAGCCCTCACCCTAACCCTAACCCTCACCCTCATCCTAAACCTAAACTTAACCCTAACACTAACCCTCACCCTAACCCTAACCCTAACACTAACCCTAACCTTCACCCTAATACTTACCCACACCCTAACCTTCACCCTCTCCCGAACCCTCAACCTCACCCTAACCCTCACCCTCGAGCAAAACATCACCCTAACCCTAACCCTCATTCTAAACCTTACCCTCACCCCACCCCTAACAATAAACCTAATCCTAACCCTCACACAAACACCAAACCTCACACTAAACATAACCCTAAACCTTACCCTCACCCTAACCCTAAACCTAACTCTAACTTTCACAAAAACCCTAACCCTCAACCTAACCCTAACCCTAACACTAACCCTAACCTTCACCCTAATACTTACCCACACCCTAACCTTCACCCTCTCCCGAACCCTCAACCTCACCCTAATCCTCACCCTCACGCGAAACATCACCCTAACCCTAACCCTCATTCTAAACCTTACCCTCACCCTACCCCTAACAATAAACCTAACCCTAACCCTCACACAAACACCAAACTTCACACTAAACCTTACCCTCACCCTAACCGTAACCCTAACTCTAACTTTCACACCAAGCCTAATCCTCAACCTAACCCTGCCCTACCCCTCAACCTAACCCCTACCCTAACGCTAAACCTAACCCTAAACCTCACACTAACCCTAACCCTCACCCCAACCCTAAACCTACCCCCACCCTCAGCCTACCACTAGCCCTAACCTTCACCCTAATCCTAATCCTAAACCTCACCCTAACACTAAAATACACCTCACCCTAACCCTCACCCTAACACTATACCTCACCCTAACCCTAACCCTAACCCTGACAGTTACCCTAACCCTGACAGTAACCCTAACCCTAAGCTACTCCTATACCAAACTCTAACCCTCATCCTTAACCTAGACCTAACTCTCACCCTCACCCTCACCCTAAACTTAAAACTAACCCTCACCCTAACCCTAACCCTAGCCCTAACGCTAACCCTAACCCTCACCCTAACCCTGAACCTAATGCTACACCTCACCCTAACCCTCACCCTCACCCTAACCCTAACCCTCACCCTTACCCTAATCCTAAACCTAACACTCAACCTCACCCTAACCCTCACACTAATTCTAACCCTCACCCACACCCTACCCCTCACCCGAACCCGAACCCTCAACCTCACCTAACATTCACCCTCACCCTAAACATCACCCAAACATTAACCCTCAACCTAACCCTCAACCTAACACTAACCCTCACCCTCACCCTTCACCCTCAGCCTAACCTTAACCCTAACCCTAACCCTCAACCTCACACTCACCCTAAACTTAAACCTAACTCTAACCCTAAACCTAACCTTCAACCTCACCCTCATCCTCACACTAACCCTAACCCTAACCCAAATTCTTACCCTAACCCTAACCCTAACCGTAACCCTCACCCTAACCCTAACCCTCACCCTCACCCTCACCATAACTGTAACCCTAACCCTCACCCTCACCTCACCCTAACCCTAAACCTAACACTAACTCTAAACCTCACCCTAACCGTAACCCTAAATCTCACCCTCACCCTCACTCTCACCCTCAACCTAACCCTTACCCTCACCCTAAACCTAATCCTAACCCTAACCCTCACACTAACCCTAACCCTCACCCTAAATCTAACCCTCATCCTCACCCTAACCCTAACACTAACCCTACCCCTCTCCCTAACCGTCTCCGTAACCCTAACCCTAACCCTCACTCTCACCCTAAACATCACCGTAACCCTAATCCTCACTCTAACCCTAACCCTCACCCTCACCCTCACCTTCACCATAACCCTAATCATAACCCTAACCCTCACCCTCATCCTAAACCTAACTCTAAACCTAACCCTAACCCTCAACCTCACCCTCACACTAACTCTCACGCTAACACTAACCCTCACACTCACACTCACCCTAACCCTAAACCTAACCCTCAACCAAGCCCTACCCCTCACCTGGAACCTAAGCCTAACCCTCACTCTCATCCTAACCCTAACCCTCATCCTAACCCTAACCCTACCCTTCACCCTACCCCTCACCCTAACACTAAACCTCACACTAAACCTAACCCTCACCCTAACCCTAATGCTAGCCCTCACCCTAACCCTCACCCTAACCCTCACCCTCACCATCAACCTCAGCCTGACCATAACCCTAACACTAATTCTAGCCCTACCCCTCACCATCACCCTACCCCTCACCCTCACCCTAGCACTCACCCTAAGCCTCACCGTAAAACTAACCCTCACCCTCATCCTCACCTTCAGCCTAACCCTCATCCTAAACCTAATCCTAACCCTAACCCTCAACCTCAATCTCATCCTAACCCTAACCCTAACGCCAACCCTCACCCTCGCCCTCACCCTTACCCTCATCCTAACCCTAACCCTAACCCTAACCCTAACCCTTACCCTAAACCTAACCCTAAACCTCACACTAACCTTAACCCTCACCCTAACCCTAACCCTAGCCCTCACGAAACCCTCACCCTAACCCTCACCCTCACCTGAAACATCACCCTAACACTAACCTCAATCTAACCCTAACCCTAACTCTCACCCTAACACTAACCCGCACCCGCATCCTCAACCTAACACTCACGCTCACCCTAGCACTCACCCTAACTCTAAGCCTAACCCTCACCCTAACCTTAACCTTCACTCTAACCCTAACCCTCATCTCACCATCACCTTAATCCTCAGCCTAACCCTAACCCTAACCCTAACACTAACCCTAACCCTCACCCTAACCCTAACACAAGCCCTACACCTGTCCCTAAACCTCACCCTCACCCTAACCTAACCCTCACCCTCACCCTAATCCTCACCTCACCCTAACCCTCAAGATCACCCTCTCAGCCACACCCAAAACCTCTCCCTCACCCTCATCTTCACCTTCAGCCTAACCCTAAACCTAACACTAATCCTAACCCTAACCCTCATCCCCACCCTCACCCTAACCCTAATCCTAACCCTACGTCTCACCCTAACTCTCACCCTAACCCTAACCCTAACCCTAACCCTCATCCTTACCCTAAACATAACCCTAACATTCAACCTCACCCTAACCTTCACCCTAACCCTAACCCTCACCCACAGCCTAACCCTCACCCTCACCCTCACCCTCAACCTCACCCTAAGCCTCACCCTCACCCTAAACTGAAACTTAACCCTAAACCTAACTTTCAAACTCACCATCACCCTCACCCTAAACCAAACCCTAACCCAAACTCTAACCATAACCCTCATCCTAAACCTAACCCTCACCATCACACTTACGCTCACCCTAACCCTCACCCTCACCCTAACCCTAACCCTAACCCTCACCTCACCCTAACCCTAAACCTAACACTAACCCTCAAACTTACCCTAATACTCACCCTAACCCAAACCATAAATATCACCCTCACCCTCAACCTAACCCTCACCCTAACCCTTACGCTCACCCTATAAATTTTCCTAACCCTAACCCTCACACTAACCCTAACCCTCACCCTAATCCTAACCCTCACCCTCACCCTCACCCTAACCCTAACACTAAGCCTATCCCTCTCCCTAACCATCTCCGTAAACCGAAGCCTAACACTAACCCTCACACTAACACTAACCCTCACCCTAAACTTACCTCTAACCCTCACCCTCAGCAATACCCTTAACCTCAGCCTAACCGTTACCGTCACACTAACCCTCACCCACACCATATAACCCTCATCCTCTCCTTAAACCTCACCCTCACCCTAACACTAACCCTCATGCTAAATATCACCCTAACCGTAACTCTCACCCTAACCCTAACACTAACACTCACCCTTACCCTAAGCCACATCCTAACCTTAACCCTAACCCTAAACCTAACCCTCAACCTAACCCTCAACCTGACCCTAACCCTAACACTAAACCTCACCCTCACCCTAACCCTTACCTTTACCCTAACCCTAACCCTAACCCCAACCTTCACATCAACCCTAACCCTCACCCTAACCCTAACCCTAACCCTCACACTAAACCTCACCCTAACCTTAACCATAACCCTAACCCTCACAATAACCCTAATACTCACCCTAAACCTAACCTTACCCCTCACCCTCACTCCAACCATAACCCTAAGCCTAACCCTCACCCTAAACCATCACCCTAATCCTCACCCTCACCATAACCATCAACCACATCTAAACACTCACCCTCACCCAAACCCTAACCCACATCCTAACCCTAACCTTCACCCGAATCCTCACCAGAACCCTAAAGCTCACCCTCACGCTAACTCTCACTGTCACACTAGCCCTCAACCTAATCCTAACGCTAACCCTAACTCTCACCCTAACCCTAACCCTCACATTAACCTTAACCCTAACCCTATCCTCTCCCTAACCCTCACCCTAACCCTTACCCTAACCCTAACCATACCCCTAAACCTAACTCTAACCCTTACCCTCACCCTAGCCCTCACCCTAACCCTAAGCCTAACACTAACCCTCACCCTAACCCTCACTCTCACCCTAAACATCAGTGTAACCCTAATCCTCACCCTAACCCTAACCCTCACCCTCACCCATCCCTACCCCTACCCCTAACCCTAACACTCACCCTCAGCCTAACCCTAAACCTAAACCTAATCCTAAACCTAACCCTCACCCTCACCCTCGCCCCTCTCACCCTCAACCCACCCTCACACTAACCCTAAACATAACCCTCTTGCCCTCGCCGTCAGCCTAAGCCTAACCCTAACCCTAACCCTAACCCTCACCCTCACACTAACATTTACCCTTACCCTAGCCCTCATACTAACCCTAAACCTAACCCTAACCCTCACCCTCACCCTCACCCTCAGCCTAACCCTAACCCTAACATTGATCCTAAACCTAACTCTCACCCTCTTGCTAAACATAACCCTATCCCTCACCCTAACTCTAACCCTCACCCTCACCCTAACCATAAACTTAAACCTAACCCTAACCCTAACACTAACCCTAAACCTCATCCTATCCCTCACCCTAACACTTACCCACACCCTAACCTTCACCATCTCCTGAACCCTCACCCTCACCCTATACCTCATGCTCAGGCGAAACATCACCCTCAATCTAACCCTCAGCCTAACCCTTATCTTCACCGTAACCCTAACTGTAACCCTAAACCTAACCCTCACACAAAACCCAAACCTCACAATAACCCTAACCCTAAACCTCACCCTCACCCTAAACCTAACACTAACCCTAACCTTCACACCAACCCTAACCCTCACCCTAACCGTACACTACCCCTCAACCTAACCCTCACCCTAACACTAAACCTAACCCTACCCTCACACTAACACTAACCCTCACCCTAACCCTAACCGTACACCTCACCCTCACCCTACAATTAGCCCTAACCCTCACCCTAACCCTAACCCTCACCCTAACCATCACCCTAACCCTAAAAATACCCCTCACCCTAACCCTCACCCTCACCCTAAACCTAACCCTAAACCTCACAATAACCCTATCTCTCACACTAACCCTAACCCTCACACTCACCCTACCGCTCAACCTAACCCTATACCTAACCCTAGCCCTAAACCTAACCCTAACTCTGACAGTAACCCTAACCCTAACTCTACCCTAAACCTAACACTCACCCTCACCCTTACACTAGCCCTAACACTCACCCTAACCCTAACAATACCCCTCAACCTACCCCAATCCAAAACCTAACGCTAACCCTAACAATAACCCTAAACTACACCCTAACCCTAACAGTAACCCTCTCCCTAACCTTCAACCTAACTCTCACCCTAACGATAACGCTAACCCTAACCCTCACAATAACCCTAACCCTAAACCTAACTCTAACCCTTACCCTCACCCTAGCCCTCACGCTAACCCTAACCCTAACCATCATCCTAACCCTCACTCTCACCCTAAACATCACTGTAACCCTAAATCTCACCCTAACTCTAACCCTCAACCTCACCCCCACCCTAGCCCTAACCCTAACCCTATCCATCACCCTCACCCTCAGCCTAACGCTAAACCTATCCCTAATCCTAAACCTAACCCTCACCCTCAACCTCACACTAACTCTCACCCTCACCCTAGCCCTCACACTAACCCTAAACATAACTCTCTCGCCCTCCCCCTCAGTCTAACCCTAACCCTAACCCTTATCCTAACCCTAACCCTCACCCTCAAACTAACTTTTACCCTCACCCTAGCACTCACCCTATCCCTAAACCTAACACTAACCCTCACCCTCACCCTCACCCTCAGCCTAACCTTAACCCTAACATTGATCCTAAGCCTAACCCTCACCCTCACGCTAACCCTAACCTTATCCCTCACCCTAACCCTAACCCTCAACCTCACCCTAACCCTAAACTTAACCCTCACCCTAACACTAACCGTAACCCTCACCCTAACACTCACCGTAACAGTTACCCACACACTAACCTTCACCCTCTCCTGAAACCTCACCCTCACCCTAACCCTCACCCTCATGCAAAACATCACACTAAACCTAACCCTCACCCTAACCCTTACCCTCAACCTATCCCTAAAAATAACCCTAAACCAACCCTCACACAAACCCCCAACCTCACAGTAACCCTAACCTTAAACCTTACCCTCACCCTAACCCTAACCCTAAGCCTAACCTTCACACCAACCCTAACCCTCACCCTAACCCTACCTTACCCCTCAACCTAACCCTCACCTTAACGCTAAACCTAACCCTAACCCTCACACTAACCCTAACCCTAACCCTAACCCTGACAGTAACCCTAACCTTAACTCTACCCCTAAAAGTAACTCTAACCCTCACCCTTACCCTAGCCATAACCATCACCCTAACCATAAAAATAACCCTCACCCTACCCCTCGCCCTGACCCTAACCCTAACCCTCACAATATCCCTAAACCTCACCCTAACCCTAACAGTACCCCTCACCCTAACCTTCGACCTAACCCTCACCCTAACCCTAACGCTAACCCTCTCACCCATAGCCTAAACCTCAACCTAACCCTTTAGCTCACCCTAACCCTAAGCCTCACAGTAACCCTAACCCTCACCCTAACCCTAATACTAACCCTCACCCTAACCCTCACTCTCACCCTAAACATCACTGTAACCCTAATCCTCACCCTAACCCTAACCCTCACCCTCACACAAACCCTAGCCCTAACCCTAACCCTAACCCTAAACCTCTCCCTCAGCCTAACCCTAACCCTAACCTTAATCTTAAACCTAACCCTCACCCTCACCCTCACACTAACTCTCACCCTCACCCTAGCCCTCACACTAACCCTAAACATAACTCTCTCGCCCTCCACCTCAGCCTAACCCTAACGCTAGCCCTAATCCTAACCCTAAACCTCACCCTCACACTAACTTTTACCCTCACCCTACCTCTCACCCTTACACTAAACCTAACCCTAACCCTCAACCTCACCCTCACCCTCAGCCTAACCCTAACCCTACCATTGATCCTAAGCCTAACCCTCACCCTCATGCTAACCCTAACCCTATCCCTCACCCTAACCCTAAACCTCACCTTCACCCTAACCCTAAACTTAACCCTAACCCTAACACTAACCCTAACCCTCACCCTAACACTCACCCTAACAGTTACCCACACACTAACCTTCACCCTCTCCTGAAACCTCACCCTCACCCTAACCCTCACCCTCACGTGAAACATCACCTTAACCCTAACCCTCAGCCTAACCCTTACCCTCACCCTCACCCTAACAATAACCCCAACGCTAACCCTCACACAAACCCCAAACCTCACACTAATCCTAACCCTATACCTTACCCTCACCCTAAACCTAAGAATAAGCCTAACCTTCACACCAACCCTAACCCTCACCCTAACCCTCCCCTACCCCTCAACCTAACCCTCACCCTAACGCTAAACCTAACCCTAACTCTCAAACTAAACCTAACCCTCACCCTAACCCTAACATTACAACTCACCATCACCCGAACACTAGGCCTAACCCTCACCCTAACCCTAACCCTAACCCTAAACCTAACCCTCACCCACACCCAAAACCTCTCCCTCACCCTCATCCTCACCCTCAGCCTAACCATAACCCTAATCCTAACCCTAACCCTCATCCCCACCCTCACCCTAACCCTAAACCTAACCCTATCCTTCACCCTAACCCTCAACCTAACCCTAAGCCTAACCCTCACCCGAACCCTCAACTTCACCCTAACCCTCACCCTCACCCCAAACATCACCCTAACCCTAATCCTAACCCTAACCCTCAAACTCACCCTCACCCTAAACTTAAACCTAATCCTAACCATAACCTTCAACCTCACCCTCACCCTCACCCTAACCCTAACTCTAACCCAAATTCTAACCCTATCACCCACCCTAACCCTAATTCTCACCATCACACTAACCCTCACCCTCACCCTAACCCTCACCCTCACCCTCACCCTCACCCTCACCCTAACCCTAACACTAACACTAACCCTCACCTCACCCTAACACTAATCCTAACACTAACCCTAAACCTCACCCTAATCCTCACCCTCACACTAACCCTCATCCACACCTTAACAATCACCCTCACCTGAACCCTCACCCGCAACCTAACCCTAACCCTCATCCGAACGCTCACCCGAACCCTAAAGCTCACCCTAACCCTTACTCTCACCCTCACCCTAGACCTCAACCTAACCCTAAAGCTAAACCTAAACCTCACCCTAACCTTAACCCTGACCCTAACCATCACACTAACCCTAACCCTAACCCTACCCTCTCCCTAAACATCAGCCTAACCCTAACCCTAACCCTAACCATTGCCCTAACCCTAAACCTAACCCTCACGCTCACTCTAAACCTAACCCTGATGCTAACCCTAACAATACACCTCATCCTACCCCTCACCCTAATCCTAACTCTAACCCTCACAATAACAATAACACTCATGCTAACCCGAACAGAACCCCTCACCCTAACCTTCAACCTAACCCTCACCCTAACCCTAACGCTAACCCTAACCCTCAACCTAAACCTTTACCTCACCCTAACCCTAACCCTAACCCTCACAGTAACCCTAACCCTAACCCTACCCTAAACCTAACCCTAATCCTAACCCTCACTCTAACCCTCACTCTCACCCTAAACATCACTGTAACCCTAATCGTCCCCCTAAACCTAACCCTCACCCTCACCCTCACCCTACCCCTAAACCTAACCCTCACCCTCACCCTCAGCCTAACCCTAAACCTAACCATAATCCTAAATCTAACCCTCAAACTCACCCTCACACTAACTCTCACACTCACACTAGCCCTCACCCTAACCCTAAACATATTCCTTCCCCCTCTCCCTCAGCGTAACCCTAATCCTAACCCTCACCCTCACACTTACTCTTACCTTCACCCTAGCCCTCAACCTAACCCTAAACCTAACCCTAACCCTCGCCCTCACCCTCACACTCAGCCTAACCCTAACATTGATCCTAAGCCTAACCCTCACCCTCACGCTAACCCTAGCCTTATCTGTCAACCTAACCCTAATCCTCACCCTCACAGTAACCCTAAATTTAACCCTAACCCTAACCCTCACCCTAACACTAACCCTAACCCTCACCCTAACCCTCACCCTAACCCTTACCCACACAATAACCTTCACCCTCTCCCCAAACCTCACCCTCACTCTAACCCTCACCCTCACATGAAACATCACACTAACCCTAACCCTCACCTGTGGAGCACATGGGCAGCAAAGATGGCGCTGGGAAGGGGTTGAGTGGGCAGAGCCTAATTTACTGAAGAGCACATGGCCAGCCAAGATGGCTCTGGGAGAGGGTAGAGTGGGCAGGCCCCAACTGATCTTCTGATCAGTACCTAACCAGCCTGTGAAGGCTCAGGTGAATGATAGGGTGTGACCTTGACAGTGATTGGTTCCTCTTCCTCCCTTACCATACCACCCACCCTCTTTGTCTTTAAAAAGGGGCTGCTCTCTGTTAATAAACGAGTTTCTCTGCCTGCTGGATTTGGCTCCCCGCTGTGTCTGATTGTCTCCTGGGCTGAGGGAGGCTAGGGAACGGGCGAGCGCCGCACTTACCTTTCCTCGGACCCTGTCCGTCTTTTGTGGGATGGACGAAGACCCAACATCTGGCGCCCGGAAAAGATACCGGCCGAGGCTAAGCGGTCTCTCGGGGTAAGTGAAACCCTAAATATGGGTAATGCTATATCACAGAAGGAGGAGGAAGAGGCAACATCAGGCCTAGAAGGGGTACAGGAGGATGTGGGAAGTGAGAAGGAAAAGGAAAGGGTCAAATCCAATCGAGAACGCACTGAGACGTGCACAGTAGAAGTCAAAACGAGGGTAAAAATTACCCCCTCTGACCCAGCTGATATTACCCCCTCTGACCCAGCTGATACTGACGGTCCTAGGCCCCCTCCCTATTCTCCTGATTGGAGGGGAGGTACGGTGCCCTACGAGACCTGCAAGAGGGACTTGCAAGACCTAGACCCCTACCAGCCTTCTATGGAGGGGCCGAGGGCCGGGGAAGTAACCTCCTCGGAGACCTCCTCTGGAAAGGAAGGGCCACCCAAGAGCCCTGGAAAGGAAGGGCCACCCAAGAGCCCAGACTCTCGGCCACAGGATTCGCTTCCCCAAGCGTATCCGGTCAATGTGGCATCAGGGGCTAACAGGCCCTTGGAATGGTATCCATGGGAAGCTAAGGATCTTAAAGAGCTCCGCAAGGCGGTGGCGGAGGATGGCTCAAACTCTCCCTGGGCCCAGACCCTATTACAAGACATTGCCTATCACCCCTGTGTCCCTAAGGACTGGATGGATGTGGCCAAAGCCGTTCTTACTAGTTCTCAGTTTATTAAATGGTGTGCTTTCTTTAAGGAGGAATGCAGAGTGAGGGCAGAGAGTAACCGGCAGGCTCAACCAATGATACCTATTACTAAGCTGCTGGTCTGGGAAGGGATGAATGCAGACCACCGCATGGCCTGTGCGGGATTGAGAGAGAGTTCCCTGAGCAGATGGGTGGTGACCTCACAGGATGTGGGAACGCAACAGCACCAATCCCAATCACTAGCTTTAGCTTTACAGGCTCAGGCGTTTACAATGACTGAGGCTATTACTCAGGCGCTGGCAGCCCAGGGCCAAGAAACCCCAAGACTATCGGAAAGAGGGACTTGTTTTAAATGCAGGCAGGAGGGGCACTTTAAGAGGGACTGTTTACAACAATCCCCCGCCAACCGGCCTGAGGGCAAACCGCCCCCTACATCCTGCCCCAGGGGCATGGAGGGATACAAGTTTGATTTAGAGGGGAAGTCTTTAAACTTGGGGCGGGGCATCCTCTAGCTCCTTTAACTCAAGGAGGAACCCCCTCTGCTGTGAGGCCCAGGCAGCCTCATGGCAGGGCAGCCCAGGTCCATTGGACCATCCCCCTGGTGGATGGACTCCGCCCTAAAATGAGTATTCTCATAGGCAAAAAGAGGTTTCACTGCTTAATTGACACTGGGGCAGACCGAACCATACTCAGGGAGGAGGAAGTACCCTTGGACTGGAAGCTTGCACCTGGGCCCCCGATATTGGGGGTAGGGGGCAACTCCCAGACCAAAGAAACGGTTGCCCTCATGACATGGACTAGCCCAATCTGGGTGGAGCAGTGGCCATTGACCAAACCTAAACTTGAAGCCCTCCACCTTCTGGTGGAGGAGCAGATAAGCCTCGGGCATATGCGCCCTTCTATAAGTCCTTGAAACATACCTGTATTTGTTATTCAAAAAGCCTCTGGGGCTTGGCGGATGCTCCAAGATCTATAGAAGGTAAATGAAAGGATGGAGCTAGTAGGAACGCCCCTAAGAGGCATGCCCTGGACTCCTGCTATACCTTCAGAATATACCTTGGTTGTGATTGATATTAAAGATTGTTTTTTTTCTATCCCTCTGCATCCAGATGACTGCGAGAAGTTTGCTTTCTCTATACCTTCTCTTAATTTTTCCCAGCCTGATCGGAGGTTTGAATGGACAGTGCTGCCACAGGGTATGGCCAATAGCCCAGCTTTTTGCCAACAATACTTGGCCACACTTTTAGAGCCTGTGCTGGGTTCAGATACCTCCCTTGCCTATGCCTACATGGACGATATAATTCTGGGGCACCGAGACCCAAGCTGCCTGGAGGGCCTTCTGGCCCAGGTTCTGGACATATTAAAAAGGGGGGGTTTTACCATAGCCCTTAATAAAATTCAAAAGGTAGCTCCTTTTAAGGTGCTCGGGACCCACCTTACCTTGACTCAGGCCAGCCCCCTTAAGCCTTTGCTGGATATTCCAGCCTCTCTAACCTTAACCCAACTTCAGAGTCTTTTAGGGGAAATCAATTGGCTGTTGCCATGGGTTTCTGTCCCTAAAGATAGTCTTGTGCCCTTATTTGCCCTGCTAAAAGATAGGATGCCACAAGAAGTTATTACAATTACAGACAGCCATCGGGCAATATTTTTGCAGTTCCAAAAAGCCCTGGATAAAGTTTCTCTAAAGAGGTATTCTATCAGTGAGCCCATTTCCCTTTGGTTGTTTGCAGGGGTTACATTAATATCTGCAGTTTTAACTCAAAATGGGGAGCCATTAGAGTGGGTTCACACTCCCCTGGGGGGCACGCCTCGGGTGTACTCTCAAGCAGACCAACTTGCAGATGCTATTGTGAAGGGAAGGACGCAAGCCCAAAAGCATTATGGCCTCGACCCTCACTCCATTGTTTTTCCTTTTCAGATGGCAGACGTTGAGTGGCTCACTCGAGCCAATGCTCGTCTTGCTCTCTCCTTGGAGGGGTTTCTAGGCCAAACTGACTGCCATTATGGGCCATCCAAATGGACTGTCATGTTATGGCGACTTCCCCTCAAAATACCATCTCTATTTTCTCCTGCGCCTATTCCTGGTGCCCTTCATGTTTTTACTGACGGAGGTAAAGCGGGCTCTGCATATGCAGCCTTTGAGGAGCAACAAAAGACCCCGAGCCAACAAAGATTTCAACCTTGTCAAGGGTCAGCACAATATAAGGAAATGCTGGCCGTAATTATGGCTCTTCAGGACATTCAAAAACCCTTCAATTTGTATTCTGATAGCCTGTATATGATTAACTTGCTCCCTCATATTCCCCAGGCACATCTTAAGCTGGATGAAAACCCTATTTCCCCCCTTATGGTTACCCTTAAGGGCCTATTAGAAGGGCGGGGAGCCCCTATTCATATTCAACATTTGAGAGGGCATTCAAAACTTCCTGGGTTTTTTTCCCTAGGCAATAAGTGGGCGGACCAGTTAGCTACTGGCCCACAAGCATTAACATTACAAGAGGCTACCTGTTTGCATGATTTAACCCATATTAATTGGCGAGGTCTTCAGCAGAGATTTCCTCAGATTCCTGTAAAGGACCTTAAAAGGATAGTACATACCTGTAAAACAGGCCAGCCTTTCTTAAAAGTACCCCCATTAGAGCCCCCGGGGGTAAATCCCAGAGGCCTTAAACCTAACGTCCTCTGGCAAATGGATGTCACTCATTTCCTGGCCTTTGGTAAGTTTAAATATATCTTTGTCTCTATAGATACCTATTCAGGAGCATGCTGGGCCACAGCACATACAGGAGAAAGAACTAAACATTCACAAGCACATTTTCTTCAATGCTTTGCCACCTTGGGTCTACCAGCACAAGTTAAAACCGATAATGGACCCTGTTTTGTTAGCAAAGCAATGTCAGAGTTTTTTGACAAATGGCATATTAATCATACTACAGGAATTCCCTATAATCCACAAGGCCAAGCAATTATAGAAAGAAATCATCAATGTCTTAAAGAGTAATTATTAAAACAAAAAATGGGAGTTAGCCCCCATATACAGTTACAGATAGCTTTGTTTAACCATCCCCAAGGGCAACCAGCCCTTGAGAAGCTCTCTTGTGTTCTCTAACAATTGCAGATGGCGATACTCCAGATGTTGGCTGTCCTGACTCTCCCGATCCTGTGAACGGCCCTATGGAATCTACATCAACCTCAGTGAGTGACCTGGGCAGTGATCAACGCTGGCAATGCAGAAATCGTCAGGAGCACCACAAGAGAAGCTGTCCCTTCGACCTGGTTGCCTGACCTTCATTTTGATCACCACCCTATGGACTGTTTAATATTTTTTAGGAGTTAATTATTTTAATGTTACCTGCTTTAATTGTTCTTGTACTAATTGCTTGTATAACAACATTGAATTCATACTTAATTGTTAAACAACCACCTTTTGTTATGCTTTCAGCTTAGATTTTGTCCAACCCCACAGGCAAATAGCTGGATTAGAACAATCCCCACCTCTGGACTCTGAAGTGGCAAATACTGCTATCCCATCCTTCACTAAGGCTAAAGGACTAGTAGTGACATTTCCTGGCCTGGGAATGCTTTTGCTGATGGTTTTTCTATGCCTTCCTTGCGTTATATGTGCACTGCAAAACTCTTAGGAGCTTAGCCAGCCAGTTATCAAGCTCCAGATGAATAAATTCCCCCCCCCCCAGAGGAATCGCAGCCAGAGATGGGTAAGAGAGGGTGTCAGTCTGACCAACCTAAGACAGGGCCTTCAGCTTCGCTCTGAAGAAGTTCCCGATGACGGGTAAGGCAGACAAGGCGATCCACCCAACCTAAGACAGGCGGGTTCCCTTCTTTAAGCAAAGACGGGGGGAGATGATGTTGGGAGCAATTGGGAGCTGACAGTAAAGCTCAAAGGTCATCTTGACTCCTGTGCTAGCTTAAAGGCACGTACAAGGAACTGGCTTACTTAAAAGACACCAGGTGCCCAGGAATTAATTGAACTGCTTCGGACATTTCTAACTGTGGTGGGACTGATGTTTATTACTGTGCTAGGTGGGTCTGTCATTAAAACAAAAAAAAAAGGGGGGAGGGGCTGGGAAGTTGGCTCAGTGGTAGAGCAATTGGCTTGCATGCATGAAGCCCTGGGTTCGATTCCTCAGCACCACATAAGCAAAAAAAAAAAAAAAAAAAAAAAGGGGGGGGGAATCTGTGAAGCACATGGGCAGCAAAGATGGCGCTGGGAAGGGGTTGAGTGGGCAGAGCCTAATTTACTGAAGAGCACATGGCCAGCCAAGATGGCTCTGGGAGAGGGTAGAGTGGGCAGGCCCCAACTGATCTTCTGATCAGTACCTAACCAGCCTGTGAAGGCTCAGGTGAATGATAGGGTGTGACCTTGACAGTGATTGGTTCCTCTTCCTCCCTTACCATACCACCCACCCTCTTTGTCTTTAAAAAGGGGCTGCTCTCTGTTAATAAACGAGTTTCTCTGCCTGCTGGATTTGGCTCCCTGCTGTGTCTGATTGTCTCCTGGGCTGAGGGAGGCTAGGGAACGGGCGAGCGCAGCACTTACCTTTCCTCGGACTCCGTCCGTCTTTTGTGGGACGGACGAAGACCCAACACTCACCCTTGCCTTTAGCCTCACCCTAACCCTAAAAATAACCCTAACCCTAATCCTCACACAAACCCCAAAACTCACACTAACCCTAACCCTAAAGCTTACCCTCACCCTAAACCTAACCCTAACCCTCACCATAACCCTCACCATAACCCTCACCCTAACCCTAAAGATACCCCTCACACTAACCCGCACCCTAACCCTAAAACTAACCCTAACCCTAACTCTAACCCTCACCCTTAACCTAGCCCTAACCCTCACCCTCAACCTAACCCAAACCCTAAACCTCACCCTCAGCCTAACCCTAACCCTAACCCTAACCTTAACCCTCACCCTCAACCTACCCCTAACCCTAAACCTAACCCTAACCCTCACTATAACCCTAACCCTCACCCTAACCTTAAAAATAACCCTCACCCTAACCCTAAACCTAACCCTAACCCTCAATTTAATCCTAATCCTCCCCCTAACCCTAACCCTAACCCTCACCCTAAGCCTCCTCTAAGCCTAATGCTAACCGGAACACTCACCCTAACCCTAACTGTCAATCTAACCTTAGCCCTCACCCTAACCCTAACCCTAAGCCTAAACCTCACCCGAACTCTCACTCATACCCTAAACATCACCTTAAGCCTAATCCTCAACCTAACACTAACCCTCACCCTCACCCTCACCCTAAGCCTAACCCTAACCCTAACCCTCACCTTCAGCCTAACCCTAACGCCAACCCTAACTCTAAACCTAACCCTAACCCTCAACCTCACCCTCAGACTAACCCTAACGCTAACACTAACCCTCACACTCACACTCACCCTAAACCTAAACCTAAGCCTCACCCTAGCCCTAACCCTCACCTGGAACCTAACCCTAACCTTCACCCTCTTCCTAACCCTAACCCTCATCCTAACCATAACCCTACTCCTCACCCTAACCCTCACCCAAACCTAACACTAAACCTCACACTAAACCTAACCCTCACCCTAACTTTAACCCTAGCCCTCACCCTAACCCTCACCCTAACCCTCACCCTCACCCTCAACCTCAGCCTAACCATAACCCTAGCACTAATCCTAACCCTACCCCTCACCCTCACCCTACCGCTCACCCTCACCCTAGCACTCACCCTAAGCCTCACCCTAAAACTAACCCTCACCCTCAGCCTAACCCTCACCCTAACATTAATCCTAACCCTAACCCTCAACCTCACCCTCATCCTAACCCTAACGCTAAACCCAACCCTCATCCTCGCCCTCGCCCTCACCCTCACGCTAACCCTAACCTTCACCTTCGACCTAACCCTAACCCTCACCATAAACATCACCCTAACCTTAACTCTTACCCTCAGCCTAAGCCTAAACCTAAACCTCACACTAACCCTAACCCTCACCCTAACCCTATCCCTAGCCCTCACCCTAACCCTCACCCTAACCTTCATCCTCACCCGAAACATCAACCTAACACTAACCCTCACCCTAACCCTAAACGTAACCCTGACCCTAATACTAACCTTCACACGCACACTCAACCTAACACTCACCCTCACTCTAGCACTCACCTTAACTCTAAGCCTAACCCTCACCCTAACCCTAACCCTCATCTCACCATCATCCTAATCCTCAGCCTAACCCTAACCCTAACTCTAACCCTAACCCTCACCCTAACCCTAACACAAGCCCTACCCCTGTCCTTAACCTTTACCCTCACCCTAACCCTAACCCATAACCTCACCCTAAACTTAACCCTAACCTTCACAATCACCCTAACCCACACTTCACCCTAAACCTCATGGTCACTAGCAATAACCCTAGCACTAATCCTAACCCTACCCCTCACCCTCACCCTAACGCTCACCCTCACCCTAGCACTCATCCTAAGCCTCACCCTAAAACTAACCCTCACCCTCATCCTCACCCTCAGCCTAACCCTCACCCACAACCTAAAACTCTCCCTCACACTCATGTTCACCCTCAGCCTAAACCACAATCCTTACCCTGATCCTAATCCTACAACTCACCCTCACCCTATCCCTCACCCTAGCACTCACCCTAAGCCTCATGCTAAAACTCACCCTCAACCTCATCCTCACCCTCAGCCTAACCCTCACCCTAACCCTAACCCTAACCCCAAACCTCACCCTCGCCCACACCCTCACCCTCACCCTAACCCTAAACCTCACCCTCGCCCTAAATCTAACCCTCACCCTAAACATCACCCTAATCCTAACCCTAACCCTACGCCTCAACCTAACCCTCACCCTAACCCTAACCCTAACCCTAACCCTCAACCTTACCCTAAACCTAACCCTAACACTCAACCTCACTCTAACCGTGACCCTAACCCTAACCATCACCCACACCCTAACCCTCCACCTCACCCGAACCCTCAACCTCACTCTAACCCTCACCCTCACCCTAAACATCACCCAAACACTAATGCTCACCCTAACCCTCACCCTAACACTAACCCTCACCCTCACCCTCACCCTCAGCCTAACCCTAACCCTAACCCTAATCCTAACCCTAACCCTCAACCTAACCCTCAACTTATCCCTAACCCTATACCTCAAACTAAATATCACCCTCACCCTAACCCAAACCCTAAACTTCACACTTACCCTAACACTCACCCAAACCCTCACCCTAACCCTAACCCTACCCCTCATCCTAACCCTCACCCTAACCCTCACCCTAATCCTAACTCTAAACCTAACCCTCACCCTCACTCTAGCCTCAACCTAACCATTACCCTCACCCTAACTCTAACCCTAACCCTAACACTCACACTAACCCTAACTGTAACCGTAATCCTAACCCTCACCCTCACCCTAAACCTAACACTAACCCTCACCCTATCCCTAAACCTCACCATCACCCTCTCCCTAAACCTAACCCTAACCTTCACCATAACCCTAAACCTCACCCTAACCCTAAACCTCACCCTCACCCTAACCCTAATCTTAACCCTAACCCTAACCTGAAACCTAACACTAACCCTTACCCTCACCCTAGCTTTCACCCTAACCCTAACACTAAACCTACCCCTCTCCCTAACCCTCACCCTAACCCTATCCCTCACCCTAATCCTAATCCTAACCCTCACCCTCACCCTAACACGGACCATCACTCTAACCCTCACGGTCACCCTAAGCCTCAACCACACCCTGATCCTCACCCTCACCCTCAGCCTAAATTTAACACTAACCCTAATCCTAACCCTAACCCTCATCCTCAACTTCACCCTAACCCTAAAACAAACTCTTCTCCTCACCCTACCCCTCACCCTACACCTCACCCTAACCCTAAGCCTAACCCTCATCCTAACCCTCAAACTAACCCTCACCCTAACCCTCTCCCTCACCCTCAGCTTAACCCACACCCTAAACCTAACCGTCACCCTCAGCCTAATCCTAACCCTAACCTTCACTCTAATCCTAAACCTCACCCTAACCCTCACCCTCACCCTAACCCTCAAGCAAACCCTTACCCTCAACCTCACCCTAACGCTAATCCTAACCCTAAACCTAACCTTCACACTGACCCCAACAATCACCCTAATCCTATCCATAGGCCTCAGCCTCACCCTCATCCTAACCCTAACCCTAACCCAACACTGACCCTCACCCTAACCCTAACACTAACCCTCACCCTGACCCTAACCCTAACCCTAACCCTCACCCTCACTCTAACCCTCACCCTAACCCTTTACCTCACCCTAACGCTAACCCTAATCCTAACTCTAACCTTCATACTAACCCTAAACCTCACCCTAACAGTACCCTAACCCTAACTCTAACCCTAACCCTCACCCACAACCTCAACCTCACCCTCAGACCAGCCATAACCCTAACCCTAACGCCAACACTCACCCTCACCCTCACCCTAAACCTAACCCTAAACCTCACCCTAACCCTAGCCCTCACCCTCACCCTCACCTTAATCCTAAAACTAACCCTAAGCCTCGACCTTCACCCTAACCCTCATCCTAACTGTTATCCTCACCCTTTCCCTTACCCTTACCCTAAACCTAACCCTCACTCTAAACCTAACCCTCAGCCTAACCCTCCCCCTTACCCTACCGCTAACTCTAACCCTCACCTTAAACCTAAACCTCACCCTAACCCTTATCCTAACCCTAAACCTAACCCTAACCCTAACCCTAATCTTCACACTAATCCTAACCCTAAACCTAACCCTAACCCTAACCCTAACACTCACTCTAACGCTAACCCTAAAACAAACCCAAACCGTCACCCTCACCCTAACCCTCACCATCATCCTAACCCTCACCCTAAGCCTAAGCCTCTCCCACAACCTAATCCTCACCCTCACCAAAACCCTCACCCTCACCCTAACCCTCACCCTCACCCTAAACATCACCCTAACCCTAACCATAATCATAACCCTCACCCTAACCCTAAGCCTAACAATAACCCTAAACCTAACAATAACCCTAAACCTAACCCTAACCCTCATCCTAACCCTAACTCTCACCCTAACCCTCAACCTAAGTTTAACGCTAAACCTAACACTCCCCCTCCTCCTAACCCTCACCCTAACACTTTTCATCACCCTAAACCTAACCCTAAGTTTAACACTCACACAAAGTCTAACCCTCACTCTAAACCTCACCCTAAACCTCACCCACATCCTCACATTCACCCTCATCCTCAGTCTCAGCCTCACTCTAAATATCACCCTAAACTTAACACACACCCTAACCCTAACCCTAACATTCACCCTAACCCTAACCCTCACCCTCACCCTCAACCTCACTTAAACCCTAACCCTTACCGAACCGAAACCCTCACCCTCACCCTAAACATCACCCTAAATCTAACCCTTAACCTAACCCTAACTGTAACTCTCACCCTAACCCGAAGAGTAAAAATAACCCTCAACCTAACCCTAACGCTAAACCTAACACTCACCCTCAACCTAATCCTCACCCTAAAACTTTTCATCACCCTAAACCTAACCCTAAGTTTAACACTCACAAAAACGCTAACCCTCACCCTAACCCTCACCCACACCTGAACACTCACCCTCAGCCTCAGCCTCATCCTCACCCTAAACATCACCCTAAACCTAATACTCACCCTAACCCTAACCCTAACATTCATCCTAACCCTAACCCTCACCCTAGTCCTCACCCTCACCCTCACACTCACCTTAAACCTAACCCTAACCATAACACTCAACCTCACCCTCACCCTCACCTTAACCCTAACCCTAACAATAACCCTAATCCTCACCCTAACCCTAACCCTAAACCTCACCCTCACCCTCACCCTAACCCTAACCCTAAACCTAACCCTCACCCTCACCCTAGACTTCACCCTAATACTCACGCTAAACCTAACCCTCACTCTCACTCTAACCCTCATTGTAAACCTTACCCTCAACCTAACCCTAACCCCAAACCTAACCCTAAACCTCACACTAAACCTAACCCTCAACCTAAACCTAACCCTCACCCTCATCATAAACCTAACCCTAACCCTCACCCTCACCCTCAACCTCACCCTCACCCTCACTCTGACTCTAACCCTAACACTCAGACTAACCCTAACCCTAATGCTAACCCTAACACTCACCCGCACCCTAAACCTCACCCTAAGCTAACCATCACCCTAACCCTAACCCTAAACCTCATATTAAACGCAACCCTCACCCTAACCCTAACCCTACCTCTCTGCCTAAAACTCACCTTACAACTAACCCTAACCCTAATCCTCACCCTATCCCTCACCTTAACCCTAACACTCACCCTCACCTTAGCCCTCACATTAACATTAACCATAACCCTAAACCTCACCCTAAAATTAATGCTAACCCTAAGCCTCAGCCTCATCCCAACCCTCACACACACACTTACCCGCATCCTAACCCTAACCCTAACCCTCACACTAAACCTAAACCTCACCCTAATCCTATTCCTACCCCTCAGGCAAACCCTCATCCTAACCCTAACCCTAAACCTCACGCTAACCCTAACCCTAACCCTAACCCTCACCCCCACCCTAACCCTATCCCTCACCCTCAACCTCACCCTCAGCCTAATCCTAACCCTAACCCTAATCCTAACCCTAACACTCACCCTCACCCTCACCACGACTCTAACCCTAACCCTAAATCTCACCCTCACCCTAACCCTAAACAAAACCCTAACCCTCACCTAACCCTCACCCTAACCATAACGCTAACTCTAACACTCACCCTCACCCTAAACCTCACCCTAACCTTTACCCTCACCCTCACCCTAACACTAACCTTAACACTAATCCTCACACTAAACCTAACCCTCACCCACACGCTAACCCTCACCCTCACCAAAACACTCACCCTCAACCTAACCCTCACCCTAACACTTTCACTCACCGTAACCCTAACCCTATCACTCACACAAACCCTAACCCTCACCCTAACACTAACCCTTTTCCACACCCAAACCCTCATGCACACCCGAACCATTACCCTCACCTGAACCCTCACCTTCACCCTAAACATCACCCTAACCCTAACACTCACCCTAACCCTAAACCTAACCTTAATCCTTACCTAAACAAAACCCTCACCCTAACCCTCACCCTGACCCTCACCCTAACCCTAACCCTTACCTAACCGTAAACCTCACCCACACCCTGACCCTAACCCTTACCCTCACACTAACCCTAACCGTAAACCTCAAAATAAGCCTCACCCTCACCCTAAACCTAACCCAAACCCAAACACTCAACCTAATCCTAACCTTAACCCTAACAATAACCCTAACCCTAACCCTAAACCTAACCCTCACACTAACCCTACCCTTCACGCTAACCCTACCTCTAACCCTAACCCTAACCCTCAGCCTCACCCTTACCCTAACCCTAACCATAACAATAACCCTAACCCTAAACCTCACTCTCAATCTCACCCTAGCTCTAACAATAACAATAACCCTAACCCTACCCCTAACCCCCACCCTAAACCTAACCCTAAACCTAACCCTAAACCTAACCCTAATCTGAAACCTTACCCTAACCATTATCTTAACCTTAACCCTCACCCTCACAATCACACTAAACCTAACCCTAACACTAATCCTCACCCTCAACATCACCATCACCCTAAAACTAACCCTAACAATAACCCTAACCCTAAACATAAACCTAACCCTCACCCTCACCCTCACCCTAACCCTAATCCTGAACATAAACCTAACCCTCAACCTCACCCTATCCCTCACCCTAACCCTAACCCTCACCAGAACCCTAACCCTATCCCTAAAACTAATCCTAACCCTCACACTCACCCTAAATCTAACCCTAACCCAAACCCTCACCCTCACCCTCACCCTCAACCTCAACCTCACCTTCACCCTCACCCTAACCCTAACCCTAACAATAAACCTAACCCTAACCCTAAACCTAACTCTAACCCTCACCCTCACCCTAACCCTAACCCTAAACCTAACCCTCACCCTCACCCTAACCCTAACCCTAATCCTAAACCTAACCCTAACCCAAACCTTAACCCTAACCCTCACCCTCACCCTCAACCTCAACCTCACCCTAACACTAAACCTAACTCTCACTCTAATCCAAAAACTAACCCTAATGCTAACCCTAACCCTAAGCCATACTCTCACCCTCAATCTCACCCTCACCCTCTCCCTAACACTACCCCTCAGCCTAAACCTCACCCTCACCCTAACCATAACACTCAGCCTCATCTGAAACCTCTCCCTAACCCTAAGACTAACCCTAAACCTCACAATAAAACTAATGCTAACCCTAACCCTCACCCTCACCCTAACCCTCACCCTAACCTTCACTCCAATCCTAACCCTAAACCTAACCCTCATCCTGACCCTAACCCTCAACCAAACCCTTACCCTCACCCTCACCCTAACGCTAACCCTAACCCTAACCCTCACACTAACCCCAACCCTCACCCTCACCCTCAACCTCAACCTCACCCTAACACTAAACCTAACTCTCACTCTCAGCCTCACCCTCATCCTCACACTAACCCTAACCCTAAATCTCACCCTAACCTTAACCCTCACCATCACCCTCAACCTAACCCTCAGCCTAACCCTAACACTAACCCTAATCCTAACCGTAACCCTTACCCTCACCCTCACCCTAAATCTAACCCTAACCCTCACCCTCACCCTCACCCTAATCCTCACCCTAACCCTTTCCCTCACCCTAACCCTAACCCTAACCTTCACCCTCACACTCACCTAAAACCTAACCCTAACCATAACACTCAACCTCACCCTCATCCTCAACCTAAACCTAACCTTAACAATAACCCAAAATCTAAGCCTAAACCTAACCCTATCCCTCATCATCATCCTAACCATCACCCTAACCTTAATCCTCACCCTAAACCTAACCCTAAATATCACCCTTACCCTAACCCTAAGACTAACCCTAACCCTCACCCTCACCCTAGACTTCACCCTAATATTCACACTAACACTAACACTCACTCTCACCCTAACACTAACCCTCACACTCAACTTCAATCTCACCCTCAACCTAACTTTAACCCTAACCCTCACACTAACCCTAACTCTAACCCTAATGCTAACCCTAAACCTCTCACCCTAACCCTCACCCTCAGCTAACCATCACCCTAAACCTAACCCTAAACCTCACATTAACCCCAACCCTCACCCTAACCCTAACCCTTCCCTCAGCCTTAAACTCCCCTAAACCTAACCCTAACCCTAATCCTCACCCTATCCCTCACCCTAACCCTAACACTCACCCTCACCTTAGCCCTCACATTAACATTAACCATAACCCTAAACCTCACCCTAAAACTAATGCTAAACCTAACCCTCACCCTCACCCTAAACCTCAACCAAACCCTTACCCTCACCCTAACCCTAATCCTAACACTAACCCCAACCCTCACCCTCACCCGCACCCTAAACCTAACCCTAACGCTCACCCTAACCCTAGCCCTCACCCTCACCCTCACCCTAATCCTAAACCTAACCCTAACCCTCACCTTCACCATAACCCTCATCCTAACCCTTACCTCACACTTTCCCTAACCCTTACCCTAAACCTAACCCTCAATCTAAACCTAACACTGAGCCTAACCCTCACCCTAATCCTAACGCTGTCTAACCCTCACTTTCACCCTAAACCTCACCCTCAATCTTACCCTCACCATAACCCTAACCCTAACCCTAATCCTAATCCTTACACTAATCCTAACCCTAAACTTAACCCTCAGCCTAACCCTAACCCTGACCCTAACACTAACCCTCACACAAACCCTAACCCTAAAACAAACCCAAAACATCACCCTCACCCTAACCCTCACCATAATTCTAACCCTCACCCTAACCCTAACCTTCTCCCACACCCTAATCCTCACCCTCACCAAAATTCTCACCCTCAAACTAACCCTCACCCTCACCCTAAACATCACCCTAACCCTAACCCTAACCGTAACCCTCACCATGACCCTAAGCCTAACAATAACCCTAAACCTAACAATAACTCTAACCCTCACCCTAACCCTCACCCTAAACCTAACCTTAAACCTCAAACTAACCCTAATCCTCACCCTAAACCTAACCCTAACCCTCAACCTAATCCTAAAGTTAACCCTAACAATAACCCTAAACCTAACCCTAAAACTAAACCTAACCCTCACAATAACTCTCACCCTCACCATAACCCTACCTCTAACCCTAACCCTAACCCTAACCCTAACCCTAACAATATCCCTAACCCTAAAACTAAACCTAAACCTCACCCTAACACTAACCCTAAACCTCACCCTAACACTAACCCTAAACCTCACCCTAACCCTAACCCTAAACTTAAGAATAACACTAATCCTAACCCTCACCCTAACCCCAACCCTTATCCTAAACCTAACCCTAACCCTCACCTTCACCCTAACCCTCATCCTAACCCTTATCCTCACCCTTTCCCTAACCGTTACTATAAACTAACCCTCATTCTAAACCTAACCCTCACCCTAATCCTAAAGCTAACTCTAACGCTCACCTTCACCCTAAACCTCACCCTAACCCTTACCCACACCATAACCCCAACCCTAACCCTAACAATAACCCTAACCCTAAACCTAACCCTAACCCCCACCCTCTCACTAACCCTAACCCTAAACTTAACTCTCACCCTCATCCTCAACCTCACCCTCATCCTCACCCTAACTCTAACCCTAAACCTCACACTATCCCTAACCTAACCCTAATGCAGACACTAACCCTCACCCTCACCCTCAACCTCAACCTCACCCTCACCTTCAGTTTAAACCTCACCCTAACCTTAACTCTAACACTAATCCTCACCCTATCCCTCACCCTAACCCTCACACTCACCCTAAATCTAACCCTAACCCAAACCCTCACCCTCACCCTCACCCTCACACTAACCATAACAATAACCCTAACCCTAAACCTAAACCTAATCGTAAACCTCACCCTCACCCTAACCCTAACACTAACTGTAACCTTCACCATCACCCTAACCCTAACCCTAATCCTAAACCTAACCCTAACCCTCACCCTCACCCTCACCCTAACCCTCACCCTAACAATAACCTTCACCCCAAACCTAAACCTAAACCTAAACCTAAACCTAAACCTAACCCTCACAGTCACCCTAAATCTAACCCTAAACCAAACCATCACCCTCACCATCACCCTAAATGTAATACTAACAATAAACCTAAACCTAACCCTAAACCTAACCCTAACCCTCAACCTCACCCTAACCCTAACCCTAACCCTCACCCTCACCCTCAACCTCACTCTCACCCTCACTCTAATTCTATCCCTAACCCTCACCCTAACATAACCCTAAACCTAATCCTAATCCTAACCCTCACCCTTACTCTCACCCTCAACCTCACCCTCACCCTCACCCTACACTACCCCTCAGCCTAAACCTCACCCTAACCCTAACCCTAACACTAATCCTCACCCTATCCCTCACCCTAACCCTAACACTAACCCTCACCCTAACCCTAACACTAACAATAACCCTAATCCTCACCCTAACCCTAACCCTAAACCTCACCCTCACCCTAACCCTAACACTAACCCTCACCCTAGACTTCACCCTAATACTCACCCTAACCCTAACCCTCACTCTCACACTAACCCTCATTCTGAACCTTACCCTCACCCTAACCCTAACCCCAAACCTAACCCTAAACCTCACACTAAACCTAACCCTCAGACTAAACCTAACCCTCACCCTCATCCTAAGCCTAACCCTAACCCGAACTCTCACCCTCACCCTCAACCTCACCCTCACGCTCACCCTAACTCTAACCCTAACCCTCACACTAACCCTAATCCTAACCGTAATGCTAACCCTAACCCTCACCCTCACACTAACCCTCACCCTAAGCTAACCATCACCGTAAAACTCATTTTAAACCCAAAGCTCACCCTCAACCTAACCCTTCCTCTCAGCCCAAAACTCACCCTAAATCTAACCCTAACCCTAATCCTCACCTTGTCCCTCACCCTAACCCTAACACTCACCCTCACCTTAGCTCTCACATTAACATTAAGCATAACCCTAAACATCACCCTAATACTAATGCTAACCCTAACTTTCATCCGCATCCTAACCCTCACACAAACACTTACCCTCATCCTAAACCTAACCCTAACACTCACCCTCACCCTAACCCTCACCCTAACACTTTTCATCACCCTAAACCTAACCCTAAGTTTAACACTCACACAAACGCTAACCCTCACCCTAAATCTCACCCTAACTCTCACCTGCAACCGAACCCTCACCCTCATCCTCAGCCTCAGCCTCACCTTAAACATAACCCTAAAGGTAACACTCACCCTAACCCTCACCCTAACATTCACCCTAACGCTAACCCTCACCCTAACCCTCACCCTCACCCTAAACCTCACTGAAACCCTAACCCTTACCTAACCGAAAACCTCACCCTCACCCTCACCCTAAACCTCACCAAAACTCTTTCCTTCACTCTAACCCTAACCCTAACCCTCACCCTCACACTAACCTTAAACCTAACCCTAACCATAACACTCAACCTCACCCTCACCCTCACCCTAACCCTAACCCTAACAATAACCCTAATCCTCACCCTAACCCTAACCCTAAACCTCACCCTCACCCTAACCCTAACCCTAACCCTAACCCTCACCCTCACCCTAGACTTCACCCTAATACTCACCCTAACCCTAACCCTCACTCTCACACTAACCCTCATTCTAAATCTTACACTCACCCTAAACCTAACCCCAAACCTAACCCTAACCCTAACAATAAACCTAACCCTCAGCCTAAACCTAACCCTCACCCTCGTCCTAAACCTAACCCTAACTCGAACTCTCACCCTCACCCTCAACCTCACCCTCCCCCTCACCCTAAATCTAACCCTAACCCTCACACTAACCCTAATCCTAACCCTAATGCTGACCCTAAACCTCACCCTCACACTAACCCTTACCCTAAGGTGACCATCACCGTAAACCTCATATTAAACCCAACCCTCACCCTAACCCTAGCCCTACCTCTCAGCCTAAAACTCACCCAAAACCTAACCCTAACCCTAATCCTCACCCTATATCTCACCCTAACCCTAACACTCACCCTCACCTTAGCTCTCACATTAACATTAACCATAACCCTAAACCTCACCCTAAAACTAATGCTAACCCTAACTGTCATCCGCATCCTAACCCTTACACAAACACTTACGCTCATCCTAAACCTAACACTAACCCTCACACTAACCCTAACCCTCACCCTAATCCTGTCCCTAACCCTGAGCCTCACCCTCATTCTAACCCTAACTCTAACCCTCACCCTAACCCAAACCCTCACCCTCACACCCACCCTAACCCTAACACTCACTCTCACCCTCAACCTCACCCTCAGCCTAACCCTAACCCTAACCCTAACCCTAATCCTAACCCTAACACTCACCCTCACCCTCACCCTAACTCTAAACCTAACCCTAACCCTCACCCTCACCCTAACCCTAAACCTCAACCTAACCATCACCCTAACCCTCACCCTAACCCTAACGCTAACTCTAACACTCACCGTCACCCTAAACCTCAACCTAAACTTTAACCTCACCCTCACCCTAACCCTAACCGTACAACTACTCCTCACACTAAACCTAACCCTCACCCACACCCTATCCTTCACCGTCACGAAAACACTCACCCTCACCCTAACCCTCACCCTAACACTTTCACTCACCCTAACCCTAACCCTAACACTCACACATACCCTAACCCTCACCCTAACCCTAAACCTTTTCCACAACCTAACCCTCACCCACACCCGAACCATTACCTTCACCCTAACCGTCACGCTCACCTTAAACATTACCCTAACCCTAACACTCACCCTAACCCTAAACCTAACCCTAATCCTTACCTAACCCAAACGCTCACCCTAACCCTCACCCTCACCTTAACCCTAACCCTAACCCTTACCTAACCAAAACACTCAACCTTACCCTCACCCTCAACCTCACCCTTACCCTCAGGCTAACCCTAACCCTAAACCTCAAACTAACTCTAAACCTCACCCGAAACCTAACCTTAACCCTAACCCTCAACCTAATCCTAACCCTAACCCTAACAATAACCCTAACCCTAAACCTAAACCTAAATCTAACCCTCAAACTAACCCTAAACCTCACCCTAACCCTACCTCTAAACCTAACCCTAACTCTCAGCCTCAGCCAAACCCTAAACCTAACCATAACCCTAACAATAAGCCTAACCCTAAACCTAAACCTAAACCTCACCCTAATCCTAACCATAAACCTCACTCTCAATCTCACCCTAACCCTAACAATAACAATAACCCTAACATTAAACCTAACCCTAACTCTCACCCTAACCCTAACACTAAAACTAACAATAACCCTAATCCTATCCCTAAACCTAACCCTAATCCTCACCCTAACCCTAACCCTAATCCTAACCCTTACCCTAACCACTATTTTAACCCTAACCCTCAGCCTCAAAATCACCCTAAACCTAACCCTAACACTAACCCTCACCCTGAACCTCACCCTCACCCTAAACCTAACCCTAACAATAACCCTAAAACTAACCCTAAAAATAACCCTAACCCTCGCCCTCACCGTAACCCTAACCCTAATCCTAAACCTAACCCTAACCCTCACACTTACCCTAACCCTCAACCTGACACTAACACTCTCACAAACCCTAACCCTAACCCTAACGCGAAACCTAACACTTATCCTCAGACTCAACCTAAATCTAACCCTAACCCAAACCCTCATGCTCACCCTCACCCTCACCCTAAAGCTAACATTAACAATAATCCTAACCCTAAACCTAAACCTAAACCTAACCCTCACCCTCACCCTAACCCTAACCCTTTCCCTAACGCTCACCCTAACCCTATCACTCACCCTAACCCTCACCCTCACCCACACCCTAACAATAACCCTAACCCTCACCCTCACTCTGACCCTCACCCTAACCCTTTACCTCACCTTAACCCTCACCCTAACCCTAAACCTCACCCCAAACCTAACCATAACCCTAACCCTAAACCTAACCTTAACCCTCACCATCACCTGAAACCTAACCCTAATCCTAAACCTAACCCTAACCCTCACCCTCACCCTATCCCTCACCCTAAACCTAACCCTCACCCCAACCCTAACCCGAACCCTAACGCTAAACCAAACCCTAACACTCACACTCACCCTAAATCTAACCGTTACCAAACCCTCAACCTCACTCTAAACCAAACCCTAACAATAACCCTAACCCTAAACCTAAACCTAAAACTAACCCTCACCCTCACCCTAACCCTAACCCTAAACCTAACCCTCACCCTCACCCTAAAACTAACCCTAATCCTAAACCTAACCCTAACCCTCACACTCACTCTATCCCTCACCCTAAGCATAATTCTCACCCCAACCCTAACCCTAAACCTAACCATGAACATCACACTCACCCTAAATCTAACCCTAACATAAACCCTCACCCTCACCCTCACCCTCACCCTAAACCTAACCCCAACAATAACCCTAACTCTAACCCTAAAACTAACCCTTACCCTAACCCTCACCCTCACCTTCACCCTATCCCTAACCATAAACCTAACCCTAACCTTCACCCTCAAACTCACCCTCACCCTCACCCTGACTCTAACCCTAACCCTCACGCTAACCCTAACCCTAACCCTAATGCTAACACTAACCCTCACCCTCACCCTCATCCTCAACCTCACCCTCAACCTCACCCTAACACAACCCCTCAGCCTAAACCTCACCCTAAGAGTAACCCTAACACTAATCCTCACCCTATCCCTCACCCTAACCCTAACACACACCCTCATCCTAACCCTCAAGCTAACCCTAACCCTAACAATAATCCTCACTGCATCCCTCACCCTAACCCTCACACTCACCCTAAATCTAACCCTAACCCAAACCCTCACCCTCACCCTAACCCTAACCCTAAACCTAACCCTAAACCTCACCCTCACCCTAACCCTAACCCTAACTGTAACCTTCAGCCTCACCCTAACCCTATTCCTAAACCTAACCCTAAACCTCACCGTCACCCTAACCCTCACCCTAACAATAACCCTCACCCCAAACCTAAACCTAACCCTAAACCTAAACCTAACCCTAACCCTCACAATCACCCTAAATCTAACCCTAACCCAAACCCTCACCCTCACCATCACCCTAAATCTAACACTAATAATAAACCTAACCCTAACTCTAAACCTAACCCTAACCCTCACCCTCAACCTAACCCTAACCCTAAACCTCACCCTCACCCTCAACCTCACCCTCACCCTCACCCTAAATCTAACCCTAACCCTCACCCTAACCCTAAACCTATCCCTAATCCTAACCCTAACCCTCACCCTCACTCTCACCCTCAACCTCACACTCACCCTCACCCTAACACTACCCCTCAGCCTAAACCTCACCCTAACCCTAACCCTAACACTAATCCTCACCCTATCCCTCACCCTAACCCTAACACTCACCCTCATCCTAACCCTCAGCCTAACCCTAACCTTAACCCTAAACCTCACCCTAAAACTAATGCTAACCCAAACCCTCAACCTCACCCTAAACCTCACCCTAACACTTACCCTTACACTAAAGCTAACTCTCATCCTCACCCTAAACCTCACTCTAACCCATAGCCTCACCCTTACCCTCACACTAAACCTAACCCTCACCCTCACCCTAACCCTCACCATAAACCTAACCCTAAACCTAACCCTCACCCTAACCTTCACTCTAATCCTAACCCTAAACCTAACTCTCACCCTGACCCTAAACCTCAACCAAACCATTACCCTCACCCTCACCCTAACGCTAACCCTAACCCTAACCCTCACACTAACCCCAAACCTCACCCTAATCCTATCCCTACACCTCAGCCTCACCCTCATCCTCACAATAACCCTAACTCTAACCCTCACCCTAACCATAACCCTAACCCTAACCCTCACCCTCACCCTAACCCTAACCCTCACCATCACCCTTAACCTCACTCTCGGCTTAACCCTAACACTAACCCTAATCCTAACCGTAACCCTTACCCTCACCCTCACCCTAAACCTAATCCTAACCCTAACCCTTACTCTAACCCTAACCCTCACACTAACCCTAACCCTAACTCTAACACTCACCTTCACACTCTCCCTAACCCTCAGCCTAATCCTAACCCTAAGCATTATCGTAACCCTTACCCTCACCCTCACCCTAACTCTAACCCTAACACTCACCCTCACCCTCACCCTAACCCTAACCCTCTCCCTAATGCTCACCCTAAACCCTATCACTCACCCTAAACCTCACCTTCACCCACATCCTCACCATAAACCTAACCCTCACCCTCACTCTAACCCTCACCTAACACTTTACCTCACTCTAATGCTAACCCTAATCCTAATTCTAACCTTCATACTAAACCTAACCCTCACCCTAAAGCTAACCCTAACCCTAACACTAACCCTAACCCTCACCCACAACCTCAACTTCACCCTCAGACCAACCCTAACCCTAACCCTAATCCTAACCCTAAACTTAACCCTCACCCTCACCCTCACCCTAAACATAACCCTAACCCTCACCCTCACCCTCACCCTAACCCTAAACCTAACAATAACCAAAACCCTAACCCTAACCTTAACCCTCAACCTAACTCTAACCCTAACCCTAACCCTAACACTCACCCTAACCCTACCCCTCACCATCACTCTCACTCTCACCCTAATCGTAAACCTAACCCTAACCTTCACATTCACCTTAACCCTCATCCTAACCCTTATCCTCAACCTAACACTAACCCTTACCCTAAACCTAACCCTCGTTCTAAAGCTAACCCTCAGCCTAACACTGACCCTAACCCTAAAGCTAACTCCAAACCTCACCTTCACCCTAAACCTCACCCTAACCCTTACCCTCACCCTCACACAAATCCTAACCCTAATGCTAATCCTCACACTAATCCTAACCCTAAACCTTACCCTCAGCCTAACCCTCAACCTAACCCAATCCCTAACCCTCACTCTAATGCTAACCCTAAACCAAACCCAAACCATCACCCTCACCCAAACCCTCACCATCATCCTAACCCTCATCCTAACCCTCAACCACACCCTAATACTTAACCTCACCAAAAACCTCACCCTCACCCTAACCCTCACCCTCACCCTAAACATCACCTTAACCCTAACCCTAAACCTAAACTTTATCCTCACCCTAACCCTAACCCTTACCCTAACCCTAACCCTCAGTCCAAACCTAACCCTCAGCCTAACCCTAACCCTACCCCTCACCCTCACCCTCACCCTAACCCTAACCCTTACACTAACCATAACCCTCACCCTAACCCTAACCCTAACCCTAATCCTAACCCTCACCCTCACCCAAACCCTAACCCTAACCCTCACCATCACACTAGCCCTCAACCTAACACTCACCATAGTCCTAACCCTCACTTTCAACCTAAGCCTTACCCTAACCCTAAACCTCACCATCACCCTAACCTGCAACCTAACCCTTACCCTCACCCTAACCCTAAACCTAATCCTAACCCTAACACTTACACTAACCCTAACCCTCACCCTAACCCTAACCCTAACCCTAACCCTCACCCTCACCCTAAACCTCACCCTAATCCTAACCCTAAGCATTATCCTAACCCTAACCGTCACACTCACACTCACCCTAAATCTAACTCTCACCCTAACCCTAACCCTCACCCTCACCCTAACACTAACCAAAACCCTAACCCTCACCTAACCCTCACCCTAAACCTAACGCTAACTCTAACACTCACCCTCACCCTAAACCACACCCTATCCTTGACCCTCACCCTCACCCTAACCCTCACCCTAACCCTAATCCTCACACTAAACCTACCCTCACCGACACCCTAAACCTCACCCTCACCAAAACACTCCTCCTCATCATAACCCTCAACCTAACACTTTCACTCACCCTACCCTAACCCTAACACTCACACAAACCCTAACACTCACCCTAACCCTAACCCTCGTCTACACCCTAACCCTCACCCTGACCCGAACCATTATCCTCACCCAAACCTTAATCCTCACCCTAAATATCACCCTAACCCTAACACTCACCCTAACCCTAAACATAACCCTAATCCTTACCTAATGGAAACCCTCTCCCTAAACCTCACCCTCACCCTAACCCTAACCCTAACCCTTACCTAACTGACACCCTCACCCTCAACCTGACACTCACCCTAACCCTTACCGTCACACTAACCATAACGCTAAAGCTCAAACTAACCCTAACCCTCAACCTAAACCTAACTCTAACCCAAACCCTCAACCTAAACCTAACCCTAACCCTAACAATAACCCTAACCCTAACCCTAAACATAAACCTAACCCTGACACTAACCCTAAGCCTCACCCTAACCCTACATCTAACCCTAACCCTAACCCTAACCCTAAACCTAAACCTCACCCTAACCCTAACCCTAAACCTCACTCTCAATCTCACCCTAACCCTAACAATAACCGTAACCCTAACCCTAACCCTCACCCTAACCCTAACGCTAAGTCTAACACTCACCCTCATCCTAAACCTCACCCTAAACTTTACCCTCACCCTCACCCTAACCCTAACCCTAAACCTAACCCTAACCCTCACCCTCACCCTAACCCTAACCCTAACAATAACCCTAATACTCACCCTCACCCTCAACATCACCCTCACCCTAACTCTAACCCTAATGCTCACACTAACCCTAACCCTAATGCTAACACTAACCCTCACCCTCACCCTCACCCTAACACTACCCCTCAGCCTAAACCTCAACCTCAACCTAACCCTAACACTAATCCTCACCCTATTCCCTCACCCTAACCCTAACACTCACCCTAATCTTAACCCTCACCCTAACCCTAACCCTATACCTAACCGTAACCCTTACCCTCACCCTAACCCTAACTCTAATCCTAAACCTAACCCTAACCCTCAACCTCACCCTAAGCTAACCATCACCCTAATCCTAACCCTAAACTTCACATTAAACCCAACTCTCACCCTAAAACTAACCCTACACCTCAGCCTAAAACTTATCCTAAACCTAACCCTAACCCTAATCCTCACCCTATCCCTCAACCTAACCCTAATAATCACCCTCACCTTAACCCTCACTTTAACATTAACCATAACCCTAAACCTCACCCTAAAACTAATGCTAACCCAAAACCTCAACCTCATCCTAACCCTCACCCAAACACTTACCCTCATCCTAACCCTAACCCAAACCCTCACACTAACCTTAAACCTCACACTAATCCTATCCCTAACCCTCAGCCTCACACTCATACTAACCCTAACCCTAACCCTAACCCTCACCCCCACCCTCAACTTAACCCTCACCCTCACCCTCAACCTCAACCTCAGCCTAACCTTAACCCTAACCCTAATGCTAATGCTAACCCTCACCCTCACCCTCACCCTAACACTAACCCTAATCCTAACCCTCACCCTCACCCTAACCCTAACCCTAACTCTTAACTAACCGAAACCCTCACCCTCACCCTCAACCTTACCCTCACCCTCACAGTAGCCCTCACCTTCACCCTAAAGCTCACCCTATCCCTAACCCTCACCCTCACCCGAACCCCAACCCTCACCCAAAATCTCACCCGCACCCTAACCCTCACTCTCACCCTAAACATCACCCTAATCCTAACACTAAACCTAACCCTAATCCTAACTCTCACACTAACCCTCAAGCTCACCCTCACCCTCAACCTCACCCACACCCTAACACTCACCCTAACCCTTACACTCACCCTAACCATAAACCTAATCCTAACCTTAACCCTTACACTAACCCTAACCCTCACACTAACCCTAACCCTAACCCTAATCCTAACCCTCAACCTCACCCTCACCCTAACCCTAACCCTCACCATCACACTAGCCCTCACCCTAACATTCACTATAAACCTAACCCTCACTTTCACCCTAACCCTCACCCTAACCCTAACCCTAACCCTAACCCTAACCCTCACGCTCACCCTAACCCTAACCCTCACCCTCAACCTCACCCTCAGCCTAACCCTAACCCTAACACTAATCCTAACCCTAACCCTCACCCTCACACTTACCCTAAATCTAAACCTAACCTTAAACCTAACCCTCACCCTAACCCTATCCAAAACCCTAACCCTCACCCTAAACTTAACGCTAACTCTAACACTCACCCTCATCCTAAACCTCACCCTGACCTTTACCCTCACCCTCACCCTAACCCTAACCCTAACCCAATCCTCACACTAAACCTAACCCTCACCCACACCGTAACCCACACCCTAACCCTAACACTAATCCTAACCCTCACCTTCACCCTAACACTAACCCTAACCCTCACCATCACACTAGCCCTCACCCTAACACTCACTATAACCCTAACCCTCATTTTCAACCGAACCCTCACACTAACCCTAACCCTTACCCTCACCCTAACCCTAAACCTAATCCTAACCCTAACCCTTACTCTAACCCTAACCCTCACACTAACCCTAACCCTAACCCTAACACTCACCTTCACACTCTCCCTAACCCTCAGCCTAATCCTAACCCTAAGCATTATCGTAACCCTAACCCTCACCCTCACACTAAACCTAACCCTCAGCCTAACCGTAACCCTAACCCTAACCCTAACCCTCACCTTAACCCTAACCATCACACTAAACCTAACCCTCACCCTAACCCTAACCCTACCCCTCAGCCTAAAATTCACCCTAAAACTAAACCTAAACCTAATCCTCACCCTATCCCTCACACTAACCCTAACACTCACCCTCACCCTAGACCTCACATTTACCCTAATCAAAACCCTAAACGTCATCCTAAAATTAATGCTAACCCTAACCCTCACCCTAACCCCAACCCTCACCCAAACCCTAACCCTAATCCTACCCCTAACACTAACCATTATCAAAACCCTAACTCTCAACCTCACACTCACCCTAAAAATAACCCTAACCCAAATCCTCACCCTCACCCTCACCCTCATGCTAACCCTAACCCTAACAATAATTGTAACCCTAACCCAACCCGAACCCGAACCCTCACCCTAACCCTCACCCTAACCCTACCCCTCACCCCAACCCTAACCCTAACCCTAACCCTCACAATAAACCTAAATCTCACACGAACCCTAACACTTCCCCTCAGCCTAAACCTCACCCTAACCCTTCCCTAACACTAATCCTCCCCATATCCCTCATTCTAACCCTAACACTCAACCTCACCCTAGCCCTCACTCTCACCCTAACCCTAACCCTAAACCTCACCCTAAAACTAATGCTAAGCCTAAACCTCACCCTCACCCTAACCTTCACCCTAACCCTTACCCTTACACTAAAACTAACCCTCACCCTCACCCTAACCCTTACTCTAACCCTTACCCCGACCCTAACCCTCACCCTAACTGTAACCCTCACCCTCACAATAACCCTCATCGTAACCCTAACTCTAACCCTACACCTAACACTCACCCTAAAATTCACTGAAACCCTAACCCTAACCCTAAACCTCATCCTCAACCTAACACTCACCCAAACCCTTAACCTCACCCTCACCCTAACCGTAACCCTAAACCTAACCCTCACAATAACCCTAACCCTCACCCTAATCCTATCCCTACCCCGTAGCCTCACCCTCATCCTATCCCTAACCCTAACCCTAAATCTCACCCTAACCCTAACCCTAACCCTCACCCTAACCCTAACACTAATCCTCACCCTCAAACTCAACCTCAGGCTAACGCTAACCCTAACCTTAATCCTAAGCCGAACCCTCACCCTCACCCTAAATCTAAACCTAACCCTCACCCTAAACCTAACCCTAACCCTAACCCTCATCCTAACACTTATCCTCTCCCTAGCCCTAACCCTTACCCTAAACCTAACCCTCACTCTAAACCTAACCCTCAGCATAACTCTAACCCTACCGCTCACCCTCACCCTCACCCTAACCCTAACCCTAACCCTCACCCTAACTGTAACCCTCACCCTCACAATAACCCTCATCGTAACCCTAACTCTAACCCTAAACCTAACACTCACCCTAAAATTCACTGAAACCCTAACCCTAACTCTAAACCTCATCCTCACCCTAGCCCTCACCGTAACCCTAATCCTAACCATAACCCTCACCCAAACGTTAACACTAAACCTCATCCTAAAACTCACCCTAACCCTAGGCCAAACCCTAATCCTAACCCTCACCCTAACTCTAAATCTCACCCTAACCCTAACCCTCACCCTCACCCTCACCCTCACCCTAACCATAACCCTAATCCTAACACTCAACCGAAGCCTCACCCGAACCCTAATGCTAACTCTGACTGTCACCTATACCCTAAACCTCACCCTAACCCTTACCCTCACCCTAACCCTAACCCTAACCCTAATCCTAACACTAACCCTAACCCTAACCCTAAACCTAACCCTCACCATAACCCTCAACCTAAACCTAATCCTAACCCTAACCCTCACCCTAACGCTAAACTTAACCCAAACCCAAAACCTCACCCTCACACTAACCCTCACCATAATCCTAACCCTCAACCTAACCCTAACCCTCACCCACACCCTAACCCTCACACTCACCAAAACCCTCACCCTCACCATAAACCTCACACTCACCCTAAACATCACCCTAACCCTAATGCTTAACCTAACACTAACCGTAACCCTCACCCTAACCCTAAACCTAACAATAACCCTAAACATAACATTAACAGTAACCCTAACCATAACACTCACCCTAACCCTACCCCTCACCCTAACACTTTTTCTCACCATAACACTAACCCTAACTTTAACACTCACACAAACCCTAATCTTCACCCTAACCCTCACACACACCCGAAAACTCACCCTCACCCTAACCATCACACTCACCCTAAACCTCACACTACCCCTAACCCTTACCTAACCCTTAACATCACCCTAAACCAAACCCTAACCCTTACCTTAACACTCACACTAACCCTAACCCTCAAATTCACCCTAACATTAACCCTAACACTCACCCTCGCCCTCACCCTCACCCTAACCCTCAGCCTAATCTTAACCCTAACCATTACCTTAACCCTAACCCTCACCCTCACTGTCACCCTATACCTAACACTAACCCTAATATTCACCCACAACCTCACCCTCACCCTAACCTTAACCCTAACAATAACCCTAACCCTAACCCTAATCCTAATCCTAATCCTAACCCTAATGCTAACCCTAACCCAAATCCTCACCCTCACCCTAACCCTCACCGTTACCCTAAACCTCACCCTCACCCTAATCCTCACCCTCAACCTAAACATCACCCTAAGCCTAACTCTAAACCTAACCCTAACCCTAACACTCACCCCAACCCTCACCCTCACCCTCACCCTCACCCTCAACCTCACCCGAATCCGAACCCTAACCCTAAACCTAAAACTAAACTTCACCCTGACCGTCAACCTAACCCTAACCCTCACACAAACCCCAACCCTCACCCTAGGCCTAATGCTATCCCTCACCCTAACCCTCACTCTACCACTAACCCTCACCCTAACCCTAACCCGGACCCTCACCCTCACCCTCACCCTCACCGAAACCCTCAACCTCACCCTCACCCTCACCCTAATCCAAAACCTCACTATCATCTTAACAGTCACCCTAACACTTACCCTCACCCTAACTCTAAGCCTAATCCTAACCCTAACCCTCACACTACCCCTCACTCTCACCCAAACCCTAACTCTCACCCTTACCCTAACCCTCACCCTCACCCTCAACCTAAACGTAACCCTCACCCTCATCCTAACCGACACCCTAACCTTTACCCTCACCCATACCCTAAACCTCATCCTAACCCTTATCCTCACCCTAACCCTAACCCTTACCATAACCCTAACCCTCACTCGAAACATAACCCTCAGCCTAAACCTAACCCTTCCCCTCATCCGCACCCTCACCCTAACCCTAACTCTAACCCTCACCCTAAACCTAACGCTCACCCTAACGCTCATCCTCACCCTAGCCCTCACCCTAAACCTAATCCTAACCCTAACCCTCACCCTCTCCATAACCCTAACCCTAACTATAACCCTCACCCAATACCTGACCCTAAGCCTAACGCTAACTCTAACACTCACCTTCACCCTAAACCTCACTCTAACCCTTAACCAGTCCATCAGCATCACCCTAACCCTCACCCTAATCCTAACACTAACCCTATCCCTAACCCTAACCCTCACCCTAACCCTCACCCTAACCCTAACCCTCACCATAACGCTAACACTAACCCAAAGCCAAACCCTCACCCTCAACCTAACCCTCACCGTGATGCTAACACTTACCCTTACCCTAACCATCACCCTCACCCTAACCCTCACCCTCAACCTAAAGATCACCCTAACCCTAACGCTTAACCTAACCCTAACGCTTAACCTAACCCTAACTCTAAATCTAACAATAACCCTAAACCTAACAATAACCCTAAACCTAAACCTCAACCTAACCCTAACCCTTTTCCTCACCTTAACCCTAACCCTAACTTTAACACTCACACAAACCCTAACCCTCTCCCAATCCCTCACACACACCCTCACCCTCAACCAAGCCCTCACCCTCACCCTAAACATCACCCTAACCCTAACCCTCACCCTAACCCTAACCCTAACCGTCACCTTAACCCGAACCCTCACACTAACCCTCACCCTCACCCTAAACTTCAACCTAACCCTAACCCTTACCTAACCGAAACCCTCAACCTCACCCTCACCCTTAACCTAAACCCCACCCTAACCCTTACCTTCACCCTAACCCTAAACCTAATGCTAACCCTCACACTCACCCTAAACTTCACCCTAACCCTAACCCTAACCCTCACACTCACCCTCACCATAACCCTAACCCTCAGCCTAATCTAAACCCTAACCATTATCTTAAACCTAACCCTCACCCTCACACTCACCTTAAACCTAACCCTAACCCTAATACTCACCCACACCCTCAACCTCACCCTAACCCTAACCCTAAATTAACCCTAACCCTAACCCTAATCCTAACCCTAACCCTAAACCTAACCCTAATTCTTACCCTAACCCTAACCCTAACCCTCACCCTCACCCTAGCCCTCACCCTAAGCCTCACGCTAACACTTACCCTCACTCTCACACTAACCCTCATCCTAACCCTTAACCTCACCTTAACCCTAACCCTCAACCTAACCCTAACTCTCACAATAAACCTAACCCTCAGCCTAAACCTAACCCTCAACCTCATCCTAAATTTAACCCTAATCCTAACCCTCACCCTCACGCTCACCCTCACCCACACCCTCACCCTAAACATCACCCTAAACCTATCCCTAATCCTAACCCTAACCCTAACCCTTAACCCTCACCCTAACCCTAACCCTATCCCTAACACTGACACTAACCCTATCCCTCACCCTAACCCTAACCCTACCCCTCCCACTCACCCGTAACCTCACCCTAACCCTCAGCCTAATCTTAACCCTAACCATTATCTTAACCCTAACCCTCACCCTCACACTCACCCTAAACCTAAACCTAACCCTAACACTCACCCACACCCTCACCCTCACCCTAACCTTAACCCTAACAATAACCCTAACCCTAATCCTAAACCTAACCCTAACCCTCAGCCTAACCCTAACCCTAACCCTAATGCTCACCCTAACCCTAACCCTAAACCTAACCCTCACCTTAACGCTAACCCTAACCCTCACCCTCACCCTAGGCCTCACCCTAATACTCACTCTAACCCTTACCCTCACTCTCTCACTAACCCTCATCCTAACCCTTAACTTCACCCTAACCCTAATCCTAACCCTAAACCTAACCCTCACACTAAACCTAACCCTCAGCCTAAACCTAAACCTAACCCTCATCCTAAACTTTACCCTAACCCTAACCCTCACCCTCAACCACACCCTCACCCTCACCCTAACTCTAACGCTAACCCTCACAATAAACCTAACCCTCACCCTAACCGTAACCCTACCCCTCAGCTGAAAACTCACCCTAAATCTAAACCTAATCCTCACCCTATCCCTCACCCTAAACCTAACACTCAACCTCACCCTAAACCTCACATTAACCCTAACCATAAACCGAAACCTCACCCTAAAACTAATAAAAAACCTAACCCTCACCCTCACCCTAACCCTCACCCAAACCCTTACCCTCACCCTAACCCTAACCCTAACCCTCACACTAACCCTAACCCTCACTCTAATCCTATACCTACCCCTCAGCCTCACCCTCATCCTAACATTAACCATAACCCTATCCCTCACCCTTACACTAAACCTAACCCTAAACCTCACCCTCACCCTCAACCTCACCTTCAGCCTAAACCTAACCCTAAAACTAATCCTAACCCTAACCGTCACCCTCACCCTAACTCTAAACCTAACCCTAACCCTCACCTTCACCCTAACCCTAAGCCTAAACCTAATACTCACCCTAACCCTAAGGCTAACTCTAACACTCATCCTCACCCTAAACATTACCCTCAGCCTAACCCTATGCCTAACCCTAACCCTAATCCTCAAAATAAAAATTAACTTAACCCTAACCCTGGCCCTCACATTAAAACACCCTAACCCTAATCATAACGCTAATCCTCACCCTAACCCAAAAATTCACCCTCACTCTAACCCTCACCGTCAACCTAAACCTCATCCTATACCTAACCATCACCCACACCCTAACCCTCACCCTCACCCGAAACCTCAACCTCACCATAACCCTCCCCCTCACCCTAAACATCACCATAACCCTAACCCTAAACATAAACCTAACCCTAACTCTCACCCTAACCCTCATTCTCACCCTCACCCTCAACCACACCCAAAGCCTAACGCTAACCGTAATCCTAAACCTAAACCTCACCCTGACTCTCACCTTAACCCTATACCCTCACCCTAACCCTAAACCTCTCACTAAACCTAACCCTATACCTAACCTTCACCCTAAACCTAAACCTCACACTAACCCTCACCATAATTCTAACACTAACTCCAACCATCACCCTCACCCTAACAGTCACCCTAACCCTTTTCCTCACCCTAACTCTAACACTCACAAAAACCTAACCCTCACCATAACCCTAACCCTATCCATCAACCTAACCCTCACTCTACCCCTAGCCCTAACCCAGACCCTCACCCTCACCCTCACCTTAACCCCAACCCTCACTAGAACCCTCACAATCATGCTAACACTAACCCTAACCCTCACCCTCACCCTCACCATCAGACCAACACTAACCCTAGCCCTAATCCTAACCCCAACCCTCACCCTCAACCTCACCCTAAACCTAACCATAACCCTCACCCTCACTCTGTACTTCACCCTCACCCTAACACAAAACCTAACAATAACCCTAACTGTAATCCTCACTCTAAACCGAGCCCGAGCCCTCACCCTAACCCTAATCCTAACCCTAATCCTAACCCTGACCCTCACCCTAACCCTCATCCTAACCCTTAACCTCACCCTAACCCTAAACCTTACCGTCACCCTAACCCTCACATTAAACCTAACCCTCAGCCTAAACCTAACCCTACCCCTCACCCTAACCCTCATCATAAACGTAACCCTAACTCTAACTTTGACCCTAACCCTAAACCTAACCCTCACCCTCAATCTCACCCTAATGCTAACCCTAACCCTAACACTCACCCAAACCCTAAAGCTAACTCAAACCCTCACCCTGACCCTAAACCTCACCGGAACCCTTACACTCAAACTCACCCTCACCCTAACCCTAACCCTAACCCTAATCTTCACAATAACCATAACCCTAACCTTAATCCTAGCCCTAAACCTCACCTTAACCCTCAACCTCACCCTCACCCTCACCATAACTCTAACCCTAACCCTCACACTAACCCTAACCCTAACCCTAATCCTAACCCAAACCCTAAACCTAACCCTCATCCTCACCCTAACCCTAACCCTAACCCTCATCCTCACACTAGCCCTCACCCTAACACTCACTCTAACTCTAAACCTCACCCTCACCTCAACCTCACCCTCACCCTCACCCTAACCCTAAACCTAAACCTAACCCTCATACTAATCCTAATCCACACCCTAACCCTACTCCTAACCCTAACCCTAACCCTAACCCTCACCCACACCCTCACCCTCACCCTAACCCTATCCCTAACCCTAACAATAACCCTAACCCTATACTTAAACCTAAACCTCACCCTCAATCTCACCCTAACCCTAACAATAACCCTAACCCTAACCCTCACCCTAAACCTAACCCTAACCCTAACAATAACCCTAACCTTAAACCTAACCCTAACCCTCACCCTCACCCTAACAATAACCCTAACGCTAAACCTAACCCTAACATTGACCCTCACCCTAACCCTCACCCCAAACCTAACCCTAAAGGTAACCCTAACTTAACCCTCACCTTCACCCTCAACCTCACCCTAATCCTAACCTTAACAAGAACCCTAACCCTAGCCCTAAACTTAACCTTGACCCTCACCCTAACCCTAACCCTCACCCTAACCCTAGCCCTCACCCTCACCTTCACCCGATTCCTAACCCGCACCCTCACCCTCACCCTAAACATCAACCTAACCCTAACACTCAACCTGTCACCCTAACCCTAACCCTCAACCTCACCCTATACCTCACCCTAACCCTAATCTTTACCTAACTGAAACCCTCTCCCTTACCCTCAACCTCACCCTAAACCTCACCCTAACCCTTACCATCACCCTAACCCTAACCCTAAACCTAACCCTCATACTAACCATAACGCTCACCCTAACCCTAACCCTAAACCTAACCCTCATACTAACCATAACCCTCACCCTAACCCTAACCCTAACCTAATCCTCAACCTCACCCTCACCCTCACCCTAACCCTCAGCCTAATCTAAACCCTAACCATTATCTTAACCCTAACTCTCACCCTCAAACTCACCCTAAACGCAACCCTAACCTTAACACTCACCCACACCCTCACCCTCACCCTCACCCTAACCATAACCCTAACAATAATCCTAACCCTAACCCTAAACCTAACCCTAACCCTCCCCCTCCCCCTAACCCTCACCCTCACCCTCACCTCACTCACGCTAACCCTTACCCTCACTCTCACACTAACCTTCATCCTAACACTTAACCTCACCCTAACCCTCACCCAAACTCTAACCCTAACCCTCACGCTAACCCTAACCCTAACCTAAATGCTAACCCTAACCCTCACCCTCACCCTAACCCTCACCCTTAGCTAACCCTCAGCCTAACCCTAGCACAAACAATCACAGTAAACCTAACCCTCACCCTAAGCCTAACCCTACCCCTCAGCCTAAAACTCACGCTAACCCTAAACCTGAACCTAATTCTCACCCTATCCCTCACCCTAACCCTAACACTCATTCTCACCCTAGACCACACATTTACCCTAAACAAAACAATAAACCTCACTGTAAAACTAATGCTAACCCTAACCCTCACCCTAACCTTAAACCTCACCCAAACCCTTACCCTCACCCTAACCCTAACCCTAACCCTCCCACTAACACTAACCCTCACTCTAATACTATCCATACCCCTCAGCCTCACCCTCATCCTATCCCTAACCCTAAACCTCACTCTCACCCTCATCCTAACCCTTACACTCACCATAACCCTAACCCTAAAACAAACCCTAACCCTCACACTAAACCCAGCCCTCAGCCTAAACCTAACCCTCACCCTCATCCTAAACCTAACCTTCACCATCACCCTCAACCTCACCCTCACCCTCACCCAAACTCCAACCCTAACCCTCACGCTAACCCTAAACATAATGCTAACCCTAACCCTCAACCTCACCCTAACCCTAACCCTCACCCTCACCCTAAACCTAACCCTAAACCTAACCCTCACCCTCACACTAGCCCTCACCCAAACCCTCACACTAACCCTAACCCTCACTCTAATACTATCCCTACCCCTCAGCCTCACCCTCATCAGAACATTAACCATTATCCTCAACATAACCCTAACCCTAAATCAAACCCTAACCCTCACACTAAACCCAACCCTCAGCCTAAACCTAACCCTCACCCTCATCCTAACCCTATCCCTAACCCTAAACCTCACCCTCACCCTCAACCTCACCCTCACCCTCACCCTGTCTCTAACCCTATCCCACACACTAACACTAACCCAAAACCTCACACTAAACCTAAATGTCACCCTAACTCTAAACCTAAACGTCAGCCTAACCCTCACCCTAACCCTAACCCTAATCCTCACCATATCCCTCAACTTAGCCCTCACTCTAACCCTAACCCTAACTTTAAACCTCACCCTAAAAGTAATGCTAACCCTAACCCTCATTCTCACCCTAACCTTCATCCTAACCCTAACCCTAACCCTCACCCTGACCCTAAAACTCACCCTCACCCTAGCCCTCACTCTAACCCTAACAATAACCCTAACCCTCACCCTAACGCTAACCCTAACCCAAACCCAAACCTTCACCCTAACCCTCACCGTCATCCTAACACTCACCTAACCCTAACCCTCACCCACACCCTAAATATCACCCTCACCAAAACACTCACCCTCACCCTAACCTTCACCCTAACACTTTTCTTCACCCTAACCCTAACCCTAACAATCACACAAACCCTAAACCTCTCCCTAACCTTAACCTTCTCCCACACCCTAACTCTCACGCACACCCGAACCCTAAACGTAACCGTTACCCTAAAACTAACCCTCATCCGAACCAGAACCCTCACCTTAACCCTAACCGTAAACCTTACCTAACTGAAACCCTCACCCTCATCCTCAACCTAAACCTCACCCTACCCCTTACCCTCACCCTAACCCTAACTCTAAACCTGACACTAACCCTAACCCTCACTCTAAACCTAACCCTAACCCTAACCCTCAACCTCACTCTCAAACTAATTCTAACCTAACCCTAACAATAATCCTAACCCTAACCCTAAACCTAAACCTAACACTCACACTAACCCTAACCCTCACACTAAACCTACCTCTAACCCTTACCCTAACCCTAACCCTAACCGTCACCCTCAACCCAATCCTCACCCTCACCCTAACCCTCAACCTCACCCTAAATATCACCCTAACCCTAAACCTAATCATAAACCTAAACCTGACCCTCAACCTCACCCTAACACTGACCCTAACCCTCACCCTAAACCTCACCCTAAACCTAACCATAAACCTTACTCTCACCCTCAGCCTCTCCATAACACTCACCGTCACCTTAACCCTCAACCTAACCCTAACCCTCACCCACAGCCTAACCCTCACCATCACCCTCACCCTAAACCTCAATCTCACCCTTACCTCACCCTAACCCTAATCATCACCCTAACTCTAACCCTAACCCTTACCCTAACCCTAACCCTAATCCTAACCCTCACCCTCACCCTAATCCTCACCCTAATCCTAAATCTAACCCTAATCCTAAACCTAACCCTCACCCTCAACTTCAAGCTAACCCTAACCTAAACCTAACCCTCATCCTCAACCTCACCCTCACCCTAAAGATAACCCTAACCCTAACCTCACCCTCACCTTCAGACAAACCCGAACCCTAATCCTAACCCTAACCCTAACCCTCACCCTCACCCTAAAACTAACCCTAACCCTCACCCTCACACTCACCCTAACCTTAAAAATACCACTAACCCTAACCTTCACCCCACCCTAATCCTCACCCTAATATTAACCCTAACCCTAATTCTAAACCTAACCTCACCTTCAACTTCACCCTAACCCTAACCCTAAACCTAACCCTCACCATCAACCACCCCCTCCCCCTAACGCTAACCCTAACCCTAACCCTCATCCTAACACTAACCCTTACCCTAGCCCTCACCCTCACCGTAAACCTATGCCTCAGCCTCACCCTGACCCTCACCCTAACCCTTACCCTCACCCTAACACTAACCCTAATCCTAACCCTAACCTTCATACTAACCCTAACCCTCACCCTAAACCTAATCCTGACCCTAACACTAATCCTTACCCTCAACCTTACCCTCACCCTTAGACAAACCGTAACCCTAACCTGAAACCTAACCCTAAACCTCACCCTAAACCTCAACTTCACCCTCACCCTCACCCTAATCCTAACCCTCACCCTCACCCTACCCCTCACCAAAACCCTTACCCTCACCCTAACCCTAAACCTAATCCTAACCCTAACCCTTACACTAACACTAACCCTGACCCTAACCCTAACCCTAAGCCTAATCCTAAACCTCACCCTCACCCTCACCCTCACCATAACCCTCAGCCTAATCCTAAACCAAACATTATCCTAACCCTAACACTCACACTCACACTGAAGCTAAACCTAACTCTAACCTTAACACTGACCCGCATCCTCACCCTAACCGTAACTGTAACACTAAACCTAAACCTAACCCTAACACTAACCCTAACCCTAACCCTCACCCGAAACGTAATCCTTAACCTCACCCTCACCCTAACCCTAAACCTAACCCTAAAGCTTACCCCAACCCTCACCCTCACACTAGACCTCACCCTAACACTCACTCTAACCCTAACCCTCACTCTCACCTTAACCCTCATCCTAACCCTTACCCTCACCCTAACCCTCACCCTAAAACAAACCCTAACCCTCAAACTAAACCCAACACTCAGACTAAACTTAACTCTCACCATCATCCTAACCCTAACCCTAACCCTCAACCTCACCCTCAACCTCAACCTCACCCTCAACCTCAACCTCACCCTAACCCTAACCCTAACCCTCACCCTAACCCTAAACCTAACCCTCACACTAAACCTAAACCTCACCCTAACCCTAAACCTATCCCTCAGCCTAACCCTCACCCTAACCCTAACTCTAATCCTCATCATATCCCTCACCCTAACGCTAACACTCACCCTTACCCTAACCCTAACACTAACCTTAAAATTCACCCTAAATGTAATGCTAAACCTAAACCTCATCATCACCCTAACCCTCACCCTAAGCCTAACCCTAATCCTAAACCTCACAATAACCCTAAACCTAAACCTAACCCTAGCCCTCACTCTAACCCTAACACTAACACTAACCCTCACCCTAATGCTAACCTTAACCCAAACCCAAACCCTCACCCTAACCATCACCGTCATCCTAACACTAACCTAACTCTAACCCTCACCCACACCCTAACCCTAACCCTCACCAAAACACTCACCCTCACCCTAACCCTCACCCTAACACTTTTCCTCATCCTATCCCTAACCATAATACTCACACAAACCCTAACCTTCACCCTAAACCTAACCCTCTCCCACACGTTAACCCTCACTCACACCAGAACCATCAGCCTCACCCTAACCCTCACCCTAACCCTAAACATCACCCTAAACCTAACACTCACCCGAAACTTAAACCTAACCGTCACCATAACCCTAACCTTCAACCTAAGCCTCACCCTCACCCTAATCCTAACCCTAACATTTACCTAACCGAAAACCTCACCCTCACCATCACCCTCACCCTAAACCCCACCTTAACCCTTACCCTCTCCCTAACCCTAACCCTAAAACTCACACTAACTCTAACATTCACCCTAAACCTAACCCTAACCCTAACCCTTACCCTCAACCTCAACTTATTACTAAACCTAACACTAACAATTACCTTAACCCTAACCCTAACATTAACCCTCACCCTAACTCTAACCATAACCCTCACCCTAACCCTAACCTTCACACTAATCCTAGTCCTCACCCTCACTCTCACCATATTCCTAACCCTAACCCTAACCCTAACCCTCACCCTCACCCTCACCCTAACCCTCATCCTAACCCTTATCCTCACCTTAACGCTAAACCTTACCCTAACCCTAACCCTAACTCTAAACCTAACCCTCAGCCTAACCCTAACCCTCACCCTAACCCTAACCCTAACCCTAACCCACACTCTTACCCTAAATCTAACCCTAACATTCAACCTCACCCTAACCCTCACCCTAACCCTAACCCTCACCCACACACTAACCCGCACCCTCACCCAAAACCTCAATCTCTCCCTAAACCTCACCCTCACCCTAAACATCACCCAAACACTAACCCTCACCCTAACTCTCACCCTAACACTAACCCTCAAACTCACCCTCACCCTCAGCCTAACCCTAACCCTAACCCTAACCCTCAAACTGACACTCACCCTAAACTTAATCCTAACCCTAACCCTTAACTTCAAACTCACCCTCATCCTCACCCTAACCCTAATCCTAACCCAAACTCTAACCCTAACCCTCACCCTAACCCTAACCCTAACCATCACACTAACCCTCACCCTAACCCTAACCCTCAATCTAACCCTAACCCTCACCCTCACCCTAACCCTAACCATAACCCTTTCCCTCACCTCACCATAACCCTAAACTTAACACTAACCCTAAACCTCACTCTAACCCTCACCCTAATCCAAACCCTAAATCTCACCCTCACCCTCACCCTAACACTAAACCTAACCCTGACCCTAAACCTAACCCTAACCCTAACCGTAAACCTCATCCTCAATCTAGCCCTCACCCTAACACTAATCCGAACCCCAACCGTCACCCAAACCTTAACAATAAACCTCATCCTAAAACTCACCCTAACCCTAAGCCTAAACCGAAACTGAAACTTCACCCTAACCCTCACCTTAACTCTAAATCTCACCCTAACCCTAACCCTAACCCTCACCCTCACCCTAACCCTAACGCTAATTCTAACCCTCACCTTCACCCTAAACCTCACCCTAACCCTTAACCTCACCCTAACCCTAACCCTAACCCTAACCGTAATCCTAACCCTAACCCTAACCCTAAAGCTAACCCTCACCCTTACCCTCACCGTAACCCTAACCGTAACCCTAACCCTCACCCTAAGCCTAACCCTAACCCAAACACAAACCCTCACCCTCATCCTAAACCTCATTGTGACCCTAACTCTCACGCTAACCCTAACGATCACCCACACCCTAACCCTCACCCTCACCCTAATGCTTTCCCTAACCCTAATGCTAACTCTAACACTCAGTCTCAACCTAAACCTCACTCTAAACTTTACCCTCAACCTAACCCTAACCCTAATCCTAACCCTAATACTCACCCTAAGTCTAACGCTAACCCAACACCCTCACCCTAACCCTCACCGTCACCCTAAACCTCACCCTATCCCTAACCCTAACAAACACCCTAATGCTCACCCTCACTCGAAACCTCACCCTCACCCTAACCCTCACTCACACCCTAAATATCACCCTAACCCTAACCCTAACCCTAACAATAACCCTAAACCTAACCCTAAACCTAACCCTCTCCCACACCCTAAACCTCACCCACACCCGAACCATCACCCTCACCCTAACCCTCACCCTCACCCTAAATATCACCCTAACCCTAACACACACCCTAACCCTAAACCTAACTGTCAGCCTAACCCTAACCCTCACCCTCACCCAAACCCGAACCCTAACACTTACCTAATCTAAACCCTCACCCTCACCCTCACCCTCACCCTAAACCTCACCCTAACCCTAACCTTAACCTGACACTAAACCTAACCCTCACCCTAAACCTAACCCTAAACCTAAACCTCACCCTCACCCTCAAATTAATCCTAACACGAACCCTAACAATAACCCTAAACCTAAAACCTAAACCTAACACTCAAACTAATCCTAACCCTCACCCTAACCATACCCCTACCCCTAACCCTAACTCTAACCCTAACCCTAACCCTCACCCGAACCCTACCCCTAATCCTAACCCTAACTCTAACACTAACACTAACCCTCACCCGAACCCGAACTCGAACCCTCAACCTAACACTCAACCTCACCCTAAACATCACCCTAACCCTAACCCTCAACCTAACCCTAACACTAACCCTCACCCTAAACCTCTCCCTCACCCTCATGCTCAACCGAAACCTAAGCTTAACCCTAACCCTAAACCTAATTCTAAACCTAAACCTGACCCTCACCCTCACCCTAACCCTAACCCTAAACCTAACCCTAACCTCATCCTCACCCTCAGACAAACCCTAACTCTATTCCTAACCCTAACCCTAACACTCACCCTCACCCTAAACCTAACCCTCGCCCTCACCCTCACCCTCACCCTAACCCTAACAGTAACCCTAAACCTAACACTCACCCTCACCCTAATCCTCACCCTAATCTTAACCCTAACCCTAATTCTAACCCTAACCTCACCCTCAAATTCACCCTAACCCAAACCCTAAACCTAACCCTCACCCTCAACCTTACCCTCACCCTAACACTAACCCTAACCCGAACCCTCACTCTAACCCTAACACTTACCCTAGCCCTCACACTCACCCTCACCCTCAACCGAAACCTATCCGTCACGTCACCCTAACCCTCACCCTAAGCCTTACCCTCACCCTAACCCTAACCCTAATCCTAACCTTAACCCTCACACTAACTCTAACCCTCACACTAAACCTAATCCTAACCCTAACCCTAAACCAAACCCTATCCCTCACACTAAACCCAACAATCAGCCTAAACCTAACCCTACCACTCACCCTAACCCTAACCCTAACACTACCCCTCAGCCTAAAACTTACCCTAAACCTAAACCGAATCCTCTCCCTACCCCTCACCCTAACCCTAACACTCACCCTCACTCTAGACCTCACATTTACCCTAACCATAACCCTAAGCCTCACCCTACAACTAATGCTAACCCAAACCCTCACCCTCACCCTAACCCTCAACCAAACCCTTAGCCTCACCCTAACCCTAACCCTACCCCTCACACTAAACCTAACCCTCACTCTAATCCTGTACCTACCCTCAGCCTCACCCTCATCCTAACTCTAACCCTAACCCTAACCCTCACCCTAACCCTAACCCTAACTCTAACTCACGCCCTCAACCTAACACTAAACCTAAGCCTCACCCTCACTCTCAACCTCACGCTCAGCATAACCCTAACCCTAATCCTAACCCAAACCCTCACCCTAACACTCACCCTTAGCTAACCCTCATCCTAACCCTATCCCTAACCATCACACTAAACCTAACACTCACCCTAACCTTAATCCTACCCCTCAGCCTAAAACTCACACTAAACCTAAACCTAAACCTAATCCTCACCCTATCCCTCACCCTAACCCTAACACTCACCCTCGCCCTAGACCTCACATTTGCCCTAACCATAACCCTAAACCTCACCCTAAAACTGATGCTAAACGTCTCCCTCACCCTCAACCTATCCCTCACCCAAACCCTTAGCTCAGCCTAAACCTAACCCAAACCCTCACACTAACCCTAACCCTCAAACTAATCCTATCCCTACCCCTCAACCTCACCCTCATCCTAACCCTAACCATAACCCTCACCCTAACCCTAACCCTAACCCTAACCCTCAACATCACCCTAACCCTAACCCTAACCCTCACCCTAACCCTTTCCCTAACCCTAATGCTAACTCTAACACTCACCCTCAACCTAAACTTCACACTAAACGTTACCCTCAACCTAACCCTAACCCTAACCCTAATACTCACCCTAAGTCTAACGCTAACCCAACCCTCACCCTAACCCTCACCGTCACCCTAAACCTCACCCTATCACTAACCCTCACCCACACTCTAACCCTCACCCTCACTCGAAACCTCACCATCACCCTAATCCTCACCCATACCCTAAATATCACCCTAACCCTAACCCTAACCCTAAAAATAACCCTAAGCCTAACCCTAAACCTAACCCTCTCCCACACCCTAACCCTCACCCACACCCGAACCATCACCCTCACCCTAACCCTCACCCTCACCCTAAACATCACCCTAACCCTAACACACACCCTAACCCTAAACCTAACCGTCACCCTAACCCTCACCCTCACCCTACCCTCACCCTCACCCTAACCCTTACCTAATCTAAACCCTCACCCTCTCCCTAACCCTCACCCTAAAAATCGCCCTAACCCTTACCCTCACCCTCACCCTAACCCTAAACCTGACACTAACCCTAACCCTCACCCTAAACCTAACCCTAACACTAAACCTCACCCTCACCCTCAACCTAATCCTAACGCGAACCCTAACAATAACCCTAACCCTAAACCTAAACCTAACACTCACACTAACCCTAACCCTCACCTTAACTCTAACACTAAACCTCACCTAACCCTAACCCTCACTCTAACACTAAATCTAACCCTAATCCTGACTCTCACCCTAACCCTCATCCTAACCCTTACCCTCACCCTAACCCTAACCCTAAACCAAACCCGAACCCTCACACTAAACCCAACCCTCAGCCTAAACCTAACCCTACCACTCACCCTAACCCTAACCCTAACCTTCACCCTAAATCTAACCCTCACCCTACCCCTTATCCTCACCCTAATCCTCACCCTAACCCTAACCCTCAACCTAACCCTAACCCTCACCCTCACCCTCATCCTAAAAGTCACCGTCACCCTAGTCCTCATCCTAACCCTAACCTCAACCCTAACCCTAACCCTCACCCTCAACCTCACCCGCACCCTCACCCTAACTCTAACCCTAACCCTCATGCTAACCCTAACCCTAACAATAATGCTAACCCTAACCCTCAACCTAACCTAACCCTAACCCTAACCCTCACCCTCACCCAAACCCTAACCCTAACCCTAACCGTCACACTGAACCTAAACCTCACCCTAACCCTAAACCTACCCCTCAGACTAACCATAACCCTAATACTCACCATATCCCTCACCCTAACCCTCGCCCTAACCCTCACCGTCACCCTAACCCTAACCCTCATCCTCACCCTCACCCACACACTAACACTCAGCGGAAACCTTAACCTCACCCTAAACCTCACTCTCACCCTTACTTCAACCTAACCCTAACCCTCACCCTAACTCTAACACTAAACCTCACCTAACCCTAACCCTCACCCTAACACGAAATCTAACCCTAATCCTGACTCTCACCCTAACCCTCATCCTAACCCTTACCCTCACCCTAACCCTAACCCTAAACCAAACCCGAACCCTCACACTAAACCCAACCCTCAGCCTAAACCTAACCCTACCACTCACCCTAACCCTAACCCTAACCTTCACCCTAAATCTAACCCTCACCCTACCCCTTATCCTCACCCTAATCCTCACCCTAACCCTAACCCTCAACCTAACCCTAACCCTCACCCTCACCCTCATCCTAAAAGTCACCGTCACCCTAGTCCTCATCCTAACCCTAACCTCAACCCTAACCCTAACCCTCACCCTCAACCTCACCCGCACCCTCACCCTAACTCTAACCCTAACCCTCAGGCTAACCCTAACCCTAACAATAATGCTAACCCTAACCCTCAACCTAACCTAACCCTAACCCTAACCCTCACCCTCACCCAAACCCTAACCCTAACCCTAACCGTCACACTGAACCTAAACCTCACCCTAACCCTAAACCTACCCCTCAGACTAACCATAACCCTAATACTCACCATATCCCTCACCCTAACCCTTGCCCTAACCCTCACCGTCACCCTAACCCTAACCCTCATCCTCACCCTCACCCACACTCTAACACTCAGCGGAAACCTTAACCTCACCCTAAACCTCACTCTCACCCTTACTTCAACCTAACCCTAACCCTCACCCTAACTCTAACACTAAACCTCACCTAACCCTAACCCTGATCCTAACCCTCACACTAACACTAATCCTCAACCTAATCCTAAAGCTAACCCTAACCCTCAACCTTAACTTCACCCTAACCCTAACCTAAACCTAAACCTCATCCAAAACCTTACCCTCACCCTAACTCTAACCCTAACCTCACCCTCACCCTCAGACAAACCCTAACCCTTACCCTATTCCTAACCCTAACCCTAACCCTCAACCTAAACCTAAACCTAATCCTAACCCTCACCCTCACCCTCAGCCTAACCCTAACAGTAACCCTAACCCTAACAGTCACACTCAACCTCACCCTAATCCTCACCCCAATCTTAACCCTAACCCTAAGTCTAGCCCTAACCTCACCCTCAACTTCACCCTAACCCAAACCCTAAACCTAACCCTCACGCTCAACCTCACCCTAACCCTAACCCTAACCCTAACTTTAACCCACACTCTAACACTAACCCTTACCCTAGCCCTCACCCTTAGACTCACCCTCAACCGAAACCTATCCGTCACGTCACCCAAACCCTCACCCTAACCTTTACCCTCACCCTAACCCTAACCCTAATCCTAACCCTAACCCTCACACTAACCCTAACCCTCACACTAAACCTAATCCTAACAGTAACACTAACCCTTACCGTCAAATTCACCCTCAGGTTCAGACAAACCCTAAGCCTAACCCGAAACCTAACACTAAACTTCACACTAACCCTCCCCATCCCCCTCCTCCTCACCTTAACCCTGACCCTCACCCTCACCGTAACCCTTACCCTAACGCTAATACTCACTGTCACCCTCACCCTCACCCTAATCCTCAGCCTAATTCTTACCCTAACCATTATCGTAAGCTTAACCCTCACACTCACACTCACCCTAAACCTAATTCTAACCCTAACCCTCACTCTCACCCTCACCCTCACCCTCACCCTAACCCTAACAATATCCCTAAACCTAACAGTAACCCTGACACTAACCCTAACCCTCACTCTAACACTAATCCTAAACCTCACCCTCACCCTAACCCTAAAGCTAACCCTAACCCTCACCCTCACACTAGAACTCACCCTAACACTAAATCTAACCCTAACCCTGACTCTCACCCTAACCCTCATCCTAACCATTACCCTCACCCTAACCCTAACCCTAAACCAAACCCGAACCCTCACACTAAACCCAACCCTCAGCCTAAACCTAACCCTACTACTCACCCTAACCCTAACCCTAACCCTCACCCTAACCCTAACCCTCACCCTACCCCTCATCCTCACCCTAATCCTCACCCTAACCCTAACCGTAACCCTCAACCTAACCCTAACCCTCACCCTCACCCTCATCCTAAAAGTCACCGTCACCCTAGTCCTCATCCTAACCCTAACCTCTACCCTAACCCTAACCCTCAACCTCAACCTCACCCGCACCCTCACCCTAACTCTAACCCTAACCCTCATGCTTACCCTAACCCTAACAATAATGCTAACCCTAACCCTCAACCTAACCCTAACCCTAACCTTAACCCTCACCCTCACCCTAACCCTAACCCTAACCCTAACTGTCACACTGAACCTCAACCTCACCCTAACCCTAAACCTACCCCTCAGACTAACCCTAAACCTAATCCTCACCATATCCCTCACCCTAACCCTAACACTCACCCTCACCCTAGCCCTCACCCTAACGCTAACAGTAACCTTAAACCTCTCCCTAAAAGTAATGCTAACCCTAACCCTCATCCTCACCCTAACCCTCACCCTAACCCTAACCGTAATCTTAACCCTCACCCAAACCCTCAACCTAAACCTCACCCTAGCCCTCACTCTAACATTAACACTAACCCTAACCCTCACCCTAACGCTAAACCTAACCCAAACCCAAACTCTCAACTTAACCCTCACTGTAATCATAACACTCCCCTAACCCTAACCCTCACCCACATCCTAACTCTCACCCTCAACAATACACTCAACTTCACACTAACCCTCACCCTAACACTTTTCCTCACCCTAACCCTAACCCTAACACTCACACAAACCCGAACCCTCACCCTAAATCTAAGCCTCTGCCAAAACCTAACCCTCACCCACACCCGAAACATCACCCTCACCCTAACCCTCACCCTAAACAACACCCTAACCCTAACACTCACCCTAAACATAAACCTAACCGTCACCCTAACCCTAACCCTCAAGCTAACCCTCACCCTCACCCTAAACCTTACCCTAAACCTTAACTAACTGAAACCCTCACCCTCACCCTCACCCTAAACATTACCCAAACTGTTACCCTCACCCTAACACTAACACTAAACTTCACACTAACCCTAAACCTCACGCTAACCCTAACCCTAAACCTAACCCTCACCCTCACTCTCACCCTCAACCTAATCCTCACCCTAACCCTAACAATAACCCTAACCCTAACCCTAAAACTATACCTAACCATCACACTAACCCGAACCCTCACCCTAACCCTAACCCTAACCCTCACCCTCACCCTAACCCTAACCCTAAAAATAAACCTAATCCTAAACCTAAACTTAAACCTCACCCTAACCCTAACCGAAACCTCACCCTCAGTCTCACCCTAACACTAAAAATAACCCTAAGCCTAAACCAAATCCTAACCCTCACCCTAACCCTAACCCTAAACCTAACAATAACCCTACCCGTAACCCTAAACCTAAACGTATCCCGCAACCTAACCCTAACCCTAATCCTAACGCTTACCATAACCATTAACTTAACACTAACCCTCACCCTCACAATCACCCTAAACCTAATCCTAACCCTAACCCTCACCCTCACCCTCAACCTCACCCTAACACTAACAATAAACCTAACCCTAACCCGAAAACTAAACCTAACTCTCACCCTCACCCTAACTCTAACCCTAATCTGAAACCTAACCCTAACTCTCACCCTCACCCTAAACCTCACCATAACCCTAACCCTCACCCCTACCCTAACCCTAACCCTAACCCTAACCCTAAACCTAACCCTAACCCTCACCCTCAACCTCAACCTAACCCTAACCCTAACCCTAACCCTCACCCTAACCCTAACCCTAACAATAACCCTAACCCCAACCCTAAACCTAACCTTAAAGCTAACCATAACCCTCACCATCACCCTTATCCTAACGCTAAACCTAACCCAAACCCTCACCCTCACCCTCAACCTCACCCTCACCCTCAGCCTAACTCTAACCCTATCCCTCACGTTAACCCTAACCCTAACCCTAATGTAACCCTCACCTTCACCCTCACCCTCACCCTTACCCTCACACTCACCCTCACCTTCACCCTCACCCTAATCATCACCCTAACCCTAGCCCTTAACCTAACACTAACCTGCACACTAACCCTAACCCTCACCCTGAACCTCAGCCTAAACCTAACCCTTACCTAACCGAAACCCTCCCCCTCCCCCTCATACTAATGCTCAGCCTAATCTTAACCCTAACCATTATCTTAACCATAACCCTCATCCTCACACTCACCTTAAACCTAACCCTAACCCTAACACTCAACCTCACCCTTACCCTCACCTTAACCCTAACCAAAACAATAACACTAACCCTAACCCTAACCCTCACCTTAAACATCACTCTCATCCAAAACCTCACCCTAACCCTAACCCTCACTCACACCCTAACCCTCACCCTTATCAAAAACCTCACCCTCACCCTAACCCTCACCCTCACCCTAATCATCACCCTAAAGCTAACCATTAACCTAACCCTAACTGTAACCCTCACCCTAACCCTAACCCTAACAATAACCCTAAAACTAACAATAACGCTAACTCTAACACTCACCCTAAACCTAACCCTCGCCCTAACCCTCAACCTAACACTAACCCTAACTTTCACCCTAACCCTAACCCTCACGCTAAACCTCACCCGAACACTAACCCTTAACTAAACGAAACCCTCACTCTCAACCTCACCCTCAATATAATCCCCACCCTAACCCTCACCCTCACTCTAACTCTAACCCTAACCCTCACGCTAAGCCTAACCCAAACCCTAATGCTAACCCTAACACTCACACTCACCCTAACCCTCACTCTAAACCTAAACGTCACCCTAACATTAAACCTAACCCTCACCCTAAACTTAAACCTCACCCTAACCCTAAACCTACAGCACAGCCTAACCCTCACCCTCACCCTAACCCTAATCCTCTACATATCCCTCACCCTAACCCGAACACTCACCCTCACCCTAGCCCTCAACCTAACCCTAACCCTAACCTTAAACCTCACCCTAATAATAATGCTAACCCTACCCCTTATCCTCACCCTAACCCTCACCCTAACCCCTATCCCGAATCCTAACCTCACCCTAATTCTAAACCTAAACCTCACCCTAGCCCGCACTCTAACCCAAACACTAACCCTAATCTTCACCCTAACGCTAACCCTAACCCTAACCCTAACCCTCACCCTAAGCAACACCCTCACCCTAATCCTCCCCCTAATCCTAAACCTAACCCTAATCCTAAACCTAACCCTCACCCTCAACTTCACCTTAACCCTAACCTAAACCTAACCCTCAACCTCAACCTCACCCTCACCCTAACACTAACCCTGACCCCAAACCTAACCTCTCCCTCACCCACAGACAAACCCTAACCCTAACACTAATCCTAACACTAACCCTAACCCTCATCCTCACCCTAAACCTAACCCTAACCCTCACCCTCACCCTCACCCTCACCCTAACCCTAACAATAACCCTAACCCTAACCCTCACCCTCACCCTAATCCTCACCCTAATCTTCAGCTTAAACCTAATTCTAACCCTAACCTCACCCTCAACTTCACCCTAACCCTAACCCTTACACTCAACCTCAACCTGACCCTCAGACAAAACCTAACCCTAACCCGAAACCTAACCCAAAACCTCACCCTAACCCTCACCCTTACTCTCACCCTCACCCTAACCCTAAACTTCATCCTCACCCTAACCCTCAAAATAACGCTTACCCTCACACTAACCCTAAACCTAATCCTAACCCTAACCCTTACACTAACTCTAACCCTCAAGCTCACCCTCACCATAACCCTAACCCTAACAATAACCTTAACTTAACCCTAACCCTAATCATAACCCTCAACCTAACCCTAAACCTAACCCTCACCATAGCCCTCACTCTAACCATAACACTAACCCTCAACCTAACGCTAACTCTAACCCAAACCCAAACCCTCACCCTAACACTCACTGTCATCCTAACACTCACCTAACCCTAACACTCACACACACCCTAACCTTCACCCTCACCAAAACTTTCACCCTCACACTAACACTCACAATAACACTTTTCCTCACCCTAACCCTAAACCTAACACTCACACAAACCCTAACCCTCACCGTAAACCAAACCCTCTCCAAAACCCTAACCCTCACCCAAACCCGAACCATCACCCTCATGCTAACCCTCAACCTCACCCTAAACATCACCTTAACCCTAACACTCACCCAAACCCTAAACCGAACCTTTACCCTAACCCTAAACCTCACCCTCACCTTAACTCTAACCCTAACACTTACCTAACCGAAAACCTCACCCTCACCCTCACCCTAACCCCAACACTAACCCTACCCCTAACCCTCACCCTCACCCTCACCCTAAGCCTAAACCTAAGCCTAATACTCACCCTCACCCTCACCCTCACCCTAACTCTAAACCTAATAATATCCCTAACCCTAACCCTAACCCTAAACCTAACCCTCACCCTCACCCTAAACCTAACCCTAATCCTAAACCTAACCCTAAACCTTATCCTGACCCTAACCATCACCCTAAGCCTTAACCTCACCCCAACCCAAAACCTAACCCTAAAACTAAACCTAACCCTAAATCTCACCCTCACCCTAACCCTAAACCTAACCCTAATCCTCATCCTTAACCTCAACCTCACCCTAAACCTAATCCTAACAATAACGTTAACCCTAACCCTAAACCTAACCCTAACCCTCACCCTCACCCTAACCCTAACCCTAACACTTACCTTACGAAAACGTTCACCCTCACCCTCACCCTAACCCTAAACCTAACCCCACACCTAACCCTCACCCTCACCCTCACACTAACCCTGACGCTAAACCTAAAAATAACACTAACCCTAAACATAAACCTAAACATCACCCTAACCCTAACCCTAAACCTGACCCTCAATATCACCCTAAACCTAACCCTAACCCTAACAATAACCCTAACCCTAACCCTCACCCTATCTCTAACCCTAAACCTCACACTAACCCTAACCCTCACCCTAAACCTAACACTAACCCTATCCCTCACCCTCACTCTCACCCTAACCCTAACACTAACACTAACAATAACCCTAACCCTAAAACTAAACCTGTCCCTCACCCTAACCCTCACCATCACCCGAACCCTCACCCTAATCCTTACAATCACCCTAACCCTAACCTTAATCCTCACACTAACCCTAACCTTCACCCTAAAGCTAAACCTAACCCTAACCCTCAACCTCACCCTTACCCTAACCCTAACCCTAACAATAACAATAACCCTAAACCTAAACCTAAACTTAAACCTCATCCTAACCCTAACCCTAAACCTCACCCTCAATCTCACTCTAACCCTAACAATAACCCTAACCCTAACCCTCACCCTTAACCTAACCCTAAACCTAACCCTAACCCTCAACCTCACCCTAAACCTAAACCTAACCCTAATCCTCACCCTCACCCTGACCCGCACCCTAATTCTAACCCTATCAATATCCCTAACCCTAACCCTAAATCTAATCCTCACCGTCACCCTAACCTTAACCCTAATCCTAAAAATAACTCTAACCCTAAACCTCACCCTAACTATAACCCTAACCCTAAACCTCACCCCAACCCTAACCCTAACCCTAACCCTAAACCTAACCCTAAATCTCACCCTCACCCTAACCATAAAGCTAACCCTAATCCTCAGCCTTACCCTTAACCTCACCCTACACCTAACCCTAACAATAACCCTAACCCTAACCCTAAACCTAACCCTAACCCTCACCACCCTAACCCTAAACCTAACCCTAATCCTCACCCTCACCCTCACCTTCACCCTAACTCTAACCCTAATAATATCCTTAACCCTAACCCTAAACCTAAACCTAACCCTCACCCTCACCCTAAACCTAACCCTAATCCTAAACCTAACCCTAAACCTTATCCTGACCCTAACCATCACCCTAAGCCTTAACCTCACCCCAACCCAAAACCTAACCCTAAACCTAAACTTAACCCTAAATCTCATCCTCACCCTAATCCTAAACCTAACCCTAATCCTCATCCTTACCCTCAACCTCACCCTAAACCTAACCCTAACAATAATCCTAACCCTAAACCTAAACCTAACCCTAACCCTCACCCTCACCCTAACCCTAACCTAACACTTACCTTACCGAAACCCTCAACCTCACCCTAACCCTAAACCTAACCCTACCCCTAACCCTCACCTCACCCTCACACTAACCCTAACGCTAAACCTAAAAATAACCCTAACACTAAACATAAACCGAAACTTCACCCTAACCCTAACCCTAAACCTCACCCTAAATCTCACCCTAACCCTAACCCTAACAATAACAATAACCCTAATCCTAACCCTCACCCTAACCCTAACCCTAAACCTCACACTAACCCTAACCCTCACCCTAAACCTAACACTAACCCTATCCCTCACCCTCACTCTCACCCTAACCCTAACACTAACACTAACAATAACCCTAACCCTGAAACTAAACCTGTCCCTAACCCTCACCCTAACCCTCACCATCACCCTAACCCTCCCCCTAATCCTTACAATCATCCTAACCCTAAACTTAATCCTCACACTAACCCTAACCTTCTCCCTAAACCTAACCGTAGCCCTAACCCTCAACCTCACCCTCACACTCACCCTAACCCTAACAATAACAATAACCCTAAACCTAAACCTAAACCTAAGCCTCATCCTAACCCTAACCATAAACCTCAACCTCAATCTCACCCTAACCCTAACAATAACCCAAACCCTAACCTTCACCCTCACCCTAAACTGAAACCTAACCCTAATCCTCACCCTCACCCTGACCCTCACCCTAACTCTAACCCTAAAAATATCCCTAACCCTAACCCTAAACCTAAACCTAATCCTCACCCTCACCCTAACCCTAACCCTAATCCTAAACCTAACCTAACCCTCAACCTCACCCTAACCATCACCTAACCCTAAACCTCACCCCAACCCTAACCCTAATCCGAACACTAAACCTAACCCTAAATCTCAGCCTCACCCTAACCCTAAATCTAACCCTAATCCTCACCCTTACCCTTAACCTCACCCTAAACCTAACCCTAACAATAACCCTAACCCTAACACTAACACTAAACCTAACCCTAACCTTCACCCTCACCCTCACCCTAACCTTAACCCAAACCCTAAACCTCACCCTCACCCTCAAGCTCACCCTCACCCTCACCCTAACTCTAAACCTAACCCTCACGCTAAGCCTAACCCTGACCCTAATGCTAACCCTAGCCCTCACCCTCACCCTCACCCTTACCCTCAACCTCAACCACACCCTCACCCTAACCCTCAAGCTAATCCTAACCCTACCCATTATCTTAACCCTAACCCTCACCCTCACACTCACCTTAAAACTAACCCTAACCCTAACACTCAACCTCACCCTTACCCTCACCCTAACCCTAACCCTAACAATAACCCTAACCCTAACCCTCACCCTAACACTCACTATCATCCTAATCTTCACCCTAAACCTAACACTCACACACAAACTAACCCTCACCCTCACCAAAACCCGCACCCACACCCTAAACCTCACCCTCACCCAAATCATCACCCTAACCCTAACCCTTATCCTAAACCTAACCGTAACCGTCACCCTCAATTTAACCCTAACAATAACCCTAAACCTATCAATAAACGTAACACTAACCCTCACCCTAAAAATAACCCTCACCCTAACCCTCACCCCAAACATAACGCTAAACGTAACACTCACCCTCACCCTAACCCTCACCCTAACACTTGTCCTCACCCTAACCCTAACCCTAACTTTAACACTCACAAAAACCCTAACCCTCACCCTAACCCTACCCACACCCGAATCCTCACCCTCACCCAAACCTTCACTCTCACCCTAAACATCACCCTAAACCTAACACTCACCCTAAGCCTAACCCTAGCTTTAACACTCACACAACCCCTAACCATCACCTTAACCCTCACCTCACCCTAAACCTCACCCTAAACCTACCCCTTACGTAACCAAAACCCTCACTCTCAACCTCACCCTCACCCTAACTCTCACCCTCACCCTAACCCTAAACTTTACCCTCACCCTCAACCACACCCTAACCCTCAGCCTAATCTTACCCTCACCATTATCTTAACCCTAACCCTCACACTCGCACTCACCTTAAAACTAATCCTAAGCCTAACACTCAGCCTCACCCTCACCCTCACCCTAATCCTAACCCTAACAATAACCCTAACCCTAAACCTAACCCTAACCCTAACCATCACCCTAACCCTAACCCTAACACTAACCCTAATCTTCAAACTAACCCTAACCCTGAACCTCACCCTCACCCTAACCCTAAACCTAACCCTAACCCTCACCCTCAACCTAGCCCTCACCCCACAACTCAGGCTAAACCTATCCCTCACTCTCACACTAACACTCATTCTTACCGTTACCCTCACACTAACCCTAAACCTAAACCTAACCCTAACATTCACACTAAACCTAAACCTCAACCTAAACCTAACCCTCACCCTCATCGTAAACCTAACCCTAACCCTAACCCTCACCCTCACCCTCAACCTCACCCTCACCCTTGCCCTCACTCTCACCCTAAACCTAACCCTAACCCTAACCCTCACCCATTCCCTCAACCTAACCTTAACCGTCAGCCTAATCCTAACCCTAACCATTATCGTAAGCCTAACCCTCACCCTCACATTCACCCTAAACCTAACTCTAACCCTAACCCTCACCCTCACCCTAACCCTGACACTAACCCTAATAATAACCCTAAACCTAACCCTAACACTAACCCTAAACCTAACCCTCACCCTAACCCTAATCCTAACCCTCATTCTCACCCTAACCCAAAACCTAACCTTTAACCTCACCCTCACACTAGCCCTAACCCTCACCTCACTCTAACCCTAAACCTCACTCTCACCCTAAACCTCAACCTAAACCAAACCCTCACCCTCACCCTAACCCTAACCCTAAACCTAACCCTCACACTAAACCTAAACCTCACCCTAAACCTAAACCTACCCCTCAGCCTAACCCTCACCCTAACCCTAACCCTAATCCTCATGATAACCCTCACCCTATCCCTAACACTCACCCTCACCCTAGCCCTAACCCTAACCTAAAACATAAACTTAAACTTCACCCTAAAATAATGCTAACCCTAACCCTCATCCTCACCCTAACCCTGAACCTAACCATAACCCTAATCCTAACCCTCACCCTAACCCTAACCTAAACCCTCACCCTAACCCTCACCATTATCCTACCACTCACCTAACCCTAACCCTCAACCACACCGTAACCCATACCCTCACCAAAAACTCACCCTCAAAGAAACACTCACCCTAACACTTTTCCTCACTCGAACCCTAACCCTAACACTCACGCAAACCCTAACCCTCACCCTACCCTTAACCCTCTCCCAAAATATAACCCTCACCCACATCCTCACCCTAAGACTCACCCTCACCCTAACACTCACCCTAACCCTAAATCTAACCGTCACCGTAACCCTAAACCTCACCCTCACCCTAACCCTAACCCTAACCCTAACGATAACCCTAACTCTAACCCTCACCCTCACCCTCACCCTTACCCTAACCATAACCCTAACAATAACCCTAACCCTAAACATAAACATAAACCTCACACTAACCCTACCCCTAAACCTCACCCTCAATCTCACACTAACCCTAAAATAACCCTAACCCTAAACCTAATCTTAAGCCTCATCCTAACCCTAACCCTAAACCTACCAATAACCCTACCCCTAACCCTAAACCTAAACCTATCCCTCACACTAACCCTAATCCTAACGCTTATACTAACCATTATCTTAACCCTAACCCTCACCCTCACAATCACACTAAACCTAACCCTAAACCTAACCCTCACCCTCACCCTCACCTTCACCCCAACCCTAACCCTAACAATAAACCTAACCCTAA